>NC_045593.1:31436258-31736258 GCF_009819795.1 Aythya fuligula
GTTTATTTAGTATTTCTAGTAACATGACAGATGGAAACTTTGTTCACAGGGTTTAAGAGGTATTTTTTCAAACTCCAGCAATGTCAGGAAGAAGTTCTTATAGACTCACAGACTTCTGTTATCCTAACCGAAATGATGTATCAAAGTTAAAGCAATCAAAGCTGCTGCTGCTGCTGCTGCTGCAGCTGCTGTTATTTTTGTTGTTATCATTTTTGGTGTTGAAGTAGCAAGTTATTACTGTTATCATAAGTAGTAGCTTATACTTTCTGTAAGATGAGTTTCACTGTTCAAATGATCAGTGAAACTAATCAAAGATCTAAATTGATTTCAACTGCACATATTCCTGCTTTATATAAATTATTATTCTCAGCTGCAATGCTATTTATTTTGGGCTTGCAACCTGGGGGTATTGTGCTCACCTAGCTTCTGCTGTGTAAAGGATTTGCTATACTTATCTGATTCTCTCTTCTAAGTAGAGGGCAAACGTGTAAGTTTGGTAAATTAAATTAGCAGTAACACATACATTTTTTCAATTTTGTTGAAAAATTGATTCAATTTATGTTATATAGCAACAAACACATAATTATGCATATAGTGTGCCAGGTCACAATTAATGTCTGCATGGGTATTAAAGCTTCCAAAGGATGGTTGGTCTCAGTGATTTAATTGTGCCACTTCTGTCACTATAACATTGCACCCAACCCAGCAGGGCTTTGCAAGGCATCTGTTTTTACAAATGTTGTCTTTTGGATGATAGTTTATGTCCAGACCTAGTATTTTAGCAACTTGTAGTCATTAAAGGTCCTAATTCTACTTGAGGGATAAGTGTCTTAATTATTGTTGGAGATATCTCATTTTGTCTGCTCTGAACTTCCATCCACGTCTTCTCAAAATCTCCTTGCTCCATTGTAAGATTACGTTGTGGAATATCTGTTCCTCTCCACAGGGTGCTGAACCAAACTTTTCTTAAAAATCTTCTCTGAGATTCTTTAAAACAAAACAGTTTGATAACTGTATCTTGCCTGACCACTTTTCAGAGAGTGAACAAATGATTGTCTCTTTTATGCAACAAGAGATTCCAGTCTCTAGGAAACCAGATTCTGCTCAAGAAATGCTGAGGATAAAATTCTGCTGTAAAGCTCAGGTGACTATTTTGAGTGCCTTAAAGCAGGTTCTTCTCTAAAAAAGAGAGAATGGGTGACCTTTACCTAAATACTTGAGTGAATCACCAGAGATAATTTTGATAGTTTTGATGATAATTTTACTTTTGAACGCAATGCCGCAATTACTGAGGGACTGAGGGATGGGGCTAACCCAGTTCATCTATCACAGAAAGAAAAAACAAACCAAACAGTAATATACTTTTAGACTTGCAAACAGAACATTTATTTATGTACATTCTATCATATTTGTTCATTATTATATGAGAACATGACCATGATGTCACCCTCTTAATTCCTGATATCAGGTGTCTAAATATTTCAGAAGCAGACAAGGTCATGACAAACAGACACAGTTCTTTCACTTCTTGGTGAGCAGAGTGACTTTATAGCTTAGTCAGTTGCTGGCTGTGTCTAGTGAACTTGAGTTTTGTAGGGGGTGTTTTTAGGTGAAAATTTGCTTTTTGTCTACGTTGTAGCATGCAACAAAGTGCACTTCTGGTGCTCTCAAGATGATTTATCTACTTCTAGAACAAAGACTGAAAACAGGGAACTGCCAGAGAACCCTACCTGCAATGTGGATGCAATGTCCCTGAGCCCACATGCTGCACAGTATATGCACAGGGGACTGGCTACTGGTGCAAGTTTAACTGCTGATTAAGAAGCAATGTGGACATGCAGTTCCATCAGGAACTGAAACTCTGAAACTCGAAGAGTAGGAGAAATAATGAAATGCAAGCAGGGAGCCACTGGTCAGGCTGAAGAAAGGGAAGGACAAACCTCTGCATCAATGCCTGATTTGCCTCAATTTGAAATGTCAGACCTAGAAATAGCAGATCCTTTTCTGTCTCATTTACTCTTTCTCAAAAAGTTAAGTTTCTAGTTTTTATTCAAATACATTATTATTGTTGTTGTTGTTGTTATTGATATTGTTGTTATTGTTTTTGGCTTTGAAGCCCTTCAGCCTCTTTAGAAGCTTTGTTAAAGAACATGATTAAGCATATTTACATGGAAGGTTCTGAGGAGATCTTATTACATCCTTCTGGAAAAGTAGGTTAGGATTTTACAACTATAGTCTTACTTTTTGCCATAGATGCTGTGTTTTGCAGTCCATATATTGATTTGTAAAGTTGATAATTGATAGTGTGCTACAGGATTAATCTGTTACGTGTTTGCTATTTTGTGGACACACGGATTTAATCAGTCTGCACTTTTGCTGATAAATAGCTGGAAAAAAGGTAGCAGGCATACATGCAAACTGTTTCTAAGTTAAAAAAAAAAAAAAAACAAACAACAAAACAAACAAACAAAACAAAACAAAACAAAACAAAAAACAGAAGTCATAAAACCATGCAAGTAATGGCAATTAGTGGTGCAATAGGAAATTATCTGTATACTTTAATGTCAGGTCTAGTGTATCAACTGTTGCAAGATGGCTGTCTTGTTGTTTACCCTTTCTTGACCTTGTGTAAAACCACCACAGACCTTCTCAGTAGTTCTTTCAGTTCTTTAAATTTCTTTATTGAGTCTGCATTGAGCTCAGGGAAAGGAAGAAATGAAGCAACTCAGACTGGCACCAGGCCAACCTATCTGCAATCTGGCTTGGCACCAGACAAATCAGCATACAGATAACATCCCTTCACTTTTGCCAACCTAGATTATTGAAAAAAATGAAACATCTTGTCTTTATTTTAAATTTTAAAGAGGCAAATTAATTTTATTAGTTAAACAATTCTAAGGATGGAAGCAGAGCTGTGCTTTGGCTTCAGGGCTGTCTTCTCATGCATTACAGTATGAAGTCTAAGTCTTTATACTGACTTGTCCCTAACCTCCACTGAAAGCTAAAGCAATAAAGCAAACTTATAGTTTGAAATTTAGTGACTTCACTCCAAAGAATTGAAGAGGGAGACCAGAAGGAACAAGAGCAGCTGCTTCGGCCTTATGAGATTGTTCTCAAGAGGAAGCTTTTTCTGTAGTGAGCTGCACACTGGAACACATGCAAACTGTAGCAAGGGCATTAGTAGTTATTATAATCGGAACAGGGTTGGAAATTTTGTTGGGACGCAACCTTCAATACAATAATTGGATTTCTTTCTTTCTTTCTTTCTTTCTTTCTTTCTTTCTTTCTTTCTTTCTTTCTTTCTTTCTTTCTTTCTTTCTTTCTTTCTTTCTCTCTCTCTCTCTCTCTCTCTCTCTCTCTCTCTCTCTCTCTCTCTATCTCTTCTCTCTCTCTCTCTCTATCTCTTCTCTCTCTCTCTCTCTCTCTCTCTTTCTCTCTTTCTCTCTTTCTCTTTCTCTCTCTTTCTCTCTTTCTCTCTTTTCTCTCTTTCTCTCTTTCTCTTTCTCTCTTCCTCTCTTTCTCTCTCTCTTTCTCTCTCTCTTTCTTTCTCTCTTTCTTTCTCTCTTTCTTTCTCTCTTTCTCTCTTTCTTTCTCTCTTTCTCTCTTTCTCTCTCTCTCTCTCCCTCTCTCTTCTCTCTCTCTCTTTCTCTCTTTCTCTCTTTTTCTTCCTTCCTTCCTTCCTTCCTTCCTTCCTTCCTTCCTTCCTTCCTTCCTAATAATAATTATTATTATTATTATCATCATCATCATTATTTATTTTACTAGAATCCACAGATACTTGGAAACCGCTAATGTAAAAGGAAGTCGGTGAACCTGGCTTCATTAATTTTTGGCAAATATTATATTTTCTACTTCTCTTTGTCTGGTAACAATTATAAGCATTAACCAATACCTATAAGGCACAGTATGTAATACTCAAAAGTATTCCATCCATTTCCTCTCAAAACTGACCCAAGCATTGAATGCAAAATAGCCACATTAATTTTGGCCTTTACCTGAAATAGGATACATTTCAAATGTTGCTACTGCCTTGCTAGTATATATATTGTGCCTTTGGGATCTATATTAGGTCATTCAGCCCTGGTATTCTGCAAGTGGAGGATGACCAACCACATTTTCCAGTAAAGATGACCATCTTTACTGTTTACTGTCTTTTCTGTTATATGTTATAGAGTAAATCCTCCATCCTAAATACCATAAATTAAAGCTTTTTTCTCCTTTATGTTTCACAGTTTATCCCTTTCTTATGAAACTATTAGATAGGGGAAAAAAAAATAAATAAGAAAGGGCTCCATAAGCTTCAATTTCATTTTTTTATTCTAGAGAAGTCTTTTTAAAAATTATTATTATTATTATTTTTTAATTTAATGAGTTTCTTTTAGTAAAGACACTGTGGTTCAGTGTGACTACTGTGTGAGATGGAAGTCTAGATACCTGAATTCTATTCCTGTTACTCAGTTTTATAAATAACCTGTGCCACATGAACTAAGTTGCCTTTCCGCCTTTCACAAAAGCATCCACTAAATTGGGTTGCAAGGGTTTGAAGTCTCCAACCTGATGCATTTACAACATGATTTTTTTTTTTTTTTTTTTGTGATGAGCACCTGCAGCTACAAGCCATTCTAGTCGAAGTTGCAGATGCTTGGATCCTCTGTGCTATTTGGTCCCTTGTGTGTGTGTGTTTTTTCAGAACACCCAAATGAGCCAACTCTTAGAATTTTGGCTTAAACTCTCTACATAATCATTTCCCAAATGCTAAATTAGGATAATGATCCCTATCTTTTGTAAATAGCTTTAGCTGTGCAGCTGAGACATACTATATAAACGCTAAGTGATAGTATTATTATAGGTGTGGAGTCAAACAGTTCTCCATACTTTCCAAGTGCTTTTGTCACATTATTGTACTAGCAGATTATCATCTTTCTGGACAGCTTGTAGGACGATAGGACTTTGTTGCGCCTTGTCAATCCTGTATCTATCCAGTGGGTCACTTTGGAACCCATGGGTATAGCTTTTGTTCGTTGTTACTGTTGCTGCAACCTATCCCTTGAGATCTGCCCAGAGTTATCTTAATGTTAGATATGGCCGATATGACCCATGTTTTCCAATAATACTTTGTAAAATTTTCCTAGTTGTAGATTAGTGTGCAGGGGCAATTATATTACAATCATCATGGAGCACAGTTCAGCAAACACCTTCTTGTAACTGAGATGTATGTCAACCCTCCGTGAATGCTGACAAGTTGAAAGAACGCTGTTGGATCTATGCTGGGGGAAGATTAGCTTTAACATTTTCCAATATCGACACACTCCCTAAGCAACTTATAAGGCTTACCATTACTTTGCATTTTTTAACCTTTCTTAATGCTGAAGTAGCAAAGGACAAGATGATGTTTATAAAAATTACCCCATTATGTTTCAGATAGTCTATATTTTTCAGACATGTAAATCTGGCATAAAATGGCTGTATTTCTGTAATAATTGTGATAAAACTCTGGTTCAGTAGATTCTGGATCTGAGTCTTCATGCAGCTGGTTAGACAGTTCTGCCTATCCTGATTCTTGTCTTAACATTCAGATGTTAATCAACTGGAGTGGAATACTCACAACAGACAATAATAATACCGCAATTATTGAAATACAGAACAACATCGTTTACAGGAGGCAACGTGTAAGTTTTGCTTCAATGAGTTATTGAATGAGCCCAAACTTTTTAGATTCATTACATGAACATCTGACTTTGGCTTCTTACTGTTTCCTCTACATGTCGTGTGACTAGATAGACTAATTCTGACAGCTTTTTCTTGGGCTTTTCTGTTAGTAAACAGAAGTCTTTTAAATAATGACTACCAAATAGTTCTATTAGGATATATGAAGAACTGCTGATGCCACAGGTGTTCAAATAGGCACAAACATGCTGCTACCAGGAAGCCTCATCTGTCTGTCTGGGTGTTCCCCTGCTGTCAGGAAAATTGGCCTGACCACAACTATGGTCCAACTGAACATAGAAGGAGCACGACTCTTCCTCTGACTAGGAAGGTTCCCCTCTAGACATTTCACCATCTTTGTTGTCCTCCTTTGGACATTCTCCAATAGTTTTATACACTTCTTAAACAATAGTTCCTCAAACTACACACACTACTCAAGGTGAGGCTTTACCAGCATACAATATGGTGTGATAGCAGGATCGTTGCTTCACTCAACCGGCTAACAATATTGAGATTGATACTCCCGAAGATTGATACAACTTCAGTTGGCCCTTTTGTCTGCCAGGGCACAGTGTTGACACATATTCTGATTACCACTTACCACAACCCCTAGATCGCTTTCAACAGGGCTGCTCTTCAGCCTCTCGTTGCCCAGTTTGTATGTATATCCAAGATTGCCTTGTCATAGGTTCAGGATCCAGCACTCACTACTGTTAAACTTCATGCAATTGCTGACTGCCCAACACTCTAACCTGTCAAGATCTCTCTGCAAGACCTTTCCACCCTCAAAGGAGTCAACAACTCCTCCTAATTCGTTATCATCTGCAATCTTATTTAGTATGTTTTTGAGTCCTGCATCCAGATCATATATAAAACATTAAAGAAAACTAGCCCCAAAATGGAACCCTGGCCTTGTCAGAGATGTTTCATAACTGTCTGTGTGGGGGTGACATCCATTTGTTCTTCCCTGTCAGGTGGTCTGGAGCAGCCTGCCACTGTAATTTCACCTAGCTCTGTCTTCCCTTTACACCATAAGCTCTTGGCCAGCTCCTCATCCATTCCCAGGCAGAGCTCCATGCATTCTAGCTGGTCTTTGACATAGTGGGTGACATGCCCTCCAGCCTGTCCTTCCTATTGTTGCACTCCAATCATGGGAGCTATCCTACAACATCCCAATGAAGCCAATAAGACCTGAAAGACCAATAAGACATGAAGGACCAATGATGCCCTGAAAATGTATGCACATCTCTAACTCTACTTTTTATTCCCTATACTGCATATGCAAGTGTAGGCACTTAAGAAGGCACCACAGCATGTTGTGTTCCTAGAAGCCTTCTCCATGATGATACATTGTAGTTATTTCCTTGCAAACCTGTAAGCACCGGAGACGAGCCTACTCAAGCTCCATTTCAATGATTTTGTGATCCCTCCCCATCACACCACCCCATGCCTCTTGTTCAGCAGCCTTCTGCATCATTCTTCCACAAGGCTGCTGGTTACCTGTTGCTCCCTCATCCTTTCTAATTTAAAGCCCTCCTTATGAGTTCAGCCATCCTACTGGCAAAAATGTCTTCGCCCCTTAGAGAGATGTATCCTGTCTTTCCCAAGCAGATGTTGATTCTCAAACAGGGTCCCATGGCCATAGAAATGAAAACCTTGTCTCTGACATCAGTTCTGGAGCCAATTATTGACCTCTTCTATCAGTGCCCTTCTTTCTTTAAAAAGTTATATTCTAACATTAGTGGGCCTCCCTATATCATTAAGAGTTTGGGATTAAAATATAAAGTATGTCTTCATAAAACTTTCATTTAAACTTGTTTTTTTATATAAGTTTATTCTGAAATATTAAGAATTTTTCCATACCATCTTGCTGCTATACATTTTCCTTATAAATATATGTGAATAGATTAAAGATCATAGAAAGGGATATTTGTGAGATTATTCTATAATATGAGCTAATGATGTGTGATCTTTCATCCCTCCTTTTTAGTGTCATTCAGATTTGACTTATAGTTGCTAATTTTCCCTTGACCGTGGACTGTCATTTCTGTTGGTTGGATGTATTTTCTGACAATCACAAATAGCCATTAGTATGGAGATCGACAAACTTATCTCCATTTATATGACCTGAGTCAGAAATTTAGTAATTGGTCTCTAGAAACCAAAACCTTGTGCCCTAGCTCATCCTCCAGTCTGACAAAATCTGATTACAGATAAGCTTCCACAAAACAATAATTATTTAGTTATTACACAGTAATGTAAAGGACAGAAAAAGACTTTGTTTCTCTCTGTTTTTGACTGATCTCTTTAACTCTATTTTTCTGTTAATGTTTGGATTTTTTTTTTTGGGGTGGGGTGGGGTGGAGTGGAGTGGGGTGGGGTGAGTGGGTGGAGGCAAAGCTTCTTCTAATGCCTGTTGCCATAAAAGATTTCTAGTGTACTGGGGTGGGGTGTGTGTATGTGTCACGAGCTTAAAGGAATCTTAAAGAAACTGAAAGGTTACAGGTGTTGAAAATGATCTGAGCAATGTGGTATGGATTGGTGCTTCGTCCTCAGTATTAGCACAACTTCTGAAACAAGAAGTGTATTATCCTTGTTTGAGAGACGTATGATATTGTGAGGAATGTTTTAACAATTCGTGTCCATAAAGAACAATTCTGTTTGAAATGTTTGAATCCTGTCTGCCTCTGGGCCCTGCACTGGCAATTCAATGCTTGAACCACAGCTGCAGTGTGTCCCAGTCTCCCCCTCATTCCTCATTCTAGCCAATTTATCACTTCTTAAATTTATGAACCTGTTTGCTTTTGTTATTCCGGACTTCTATTTCTAACACTGCTATAGATGTGTCTGTGAATGGCTGGGGAAGAATGTTTTAATTACCCGTGTGTCTGGGAGTTTCAGAACAACTGATAACAACTAGTGACTGTTATGGGATACTATGTGGATCTTTGGTATCTGGTTGGGGGGGGCCGAGAAAGAAGCTGAAAGGCGGCTGGGAGACAAGATTTGAAGAAGGTGTTTTGAAGAAGGTGTTCCGTAAACTTGGGATGGTGCCCAGTAAGTACAAAGGGGAAGAGGAAGACTGCGAGCCTTCAGCATGGAAGACCCCTAGAGACCCCCAGAAGAGACCCCAGAGGAGACTGCGCATGCTCCAGTAGGAGGGACTGCACCCCGGAAGCTAATTTTAATAATCTATTTTTTTAGAAGTAGTAATGAATATGTATTAGTCTAGGAGCATAAAAATCAGTTGCTTGATGTAATTGGTGTGCATCCTGGTGGAGCGGAGACTCCCGGTGCACCCAGCGCTGTTTGCTTACCTCTATTCCTTTATATCCTTTAATAAATCCTATTTTTCATTTAATTCTAATTTGAATCCTGAGCCATTTATAACAATATCACTTTTAATAAGTAAAACTAATGTGTCGTTTCTGAGAGTGCAAGCTTGCTCTTTTTGAGAAGGATGTAAGGAATTTGCAAGAAAATAAATATATTTATAGTAAAAAATTCTTATTAGACTGACAGTCATACAGCCTGCACAATTCAGGCACATGCCTCAGTCATTGATTTGGTGGAAACTTTGTCTTTTATGTCCAGAACATAATATAATTTTCAAGGGTGTTCTTCCCATGTGTCTCTGAAAATTTTTGTAGTGATGATACGGCCATTCAAAATCAGACTGAGATCCACTGGCTCATTTCCCACAGTTTACTGAACAATATTCAGATGGTAATGCATTTTGATCTTTAGTGTTGCATCTCAGGTGCCAATGCTCATAGTAAAAGATAAGAACTCTTTGCCAGCATTTTCAGCTACCTTTTTCCATCAATTTAATGTTCCTGACATAAAAGTTACAGATATGTATTAATGTCTTGATTGGGCAGTTTTAGAGATAGCAGTGTGTTTCAATTTCTATTTTCTTAGTATACCTGTAAAGCAATCCTAATATTTAGGAATTAGGTCATCTTCTAGGAGTGGTCAACAGTTTTAACTGAAAAAAATACTTCCTGGCTTTAGTGCAATTACAAATTCAATGTATATTCTACTGATGCTTAAATTTTTGTGTTGATTAGCACATCTGCAGAAGGTAAACTTGATATTTTTTGCTGTTACCAGACCAATCACTTCTAAAAAGACATCAATGTAGTGACTAATTGTCTAGTTCTGAGTCACTCATTATATCAAGAAATAATCACTAGTATATGTACATTAAATGACAGCAACCTGGTCTCACTCTTAGATGCAAGTTGTAAAATAATGAACTTTCTAAAATGGGACTGGATTAAAAAAGAGAGAAAACTTTTGTTCAGCTTCCCTGATCCACAAACATCCATAGTTACAGCATTGTTATCATTATCATTATCATTATCATTATCATTATCATTATCAATATTATTTTACTGAAATACACACTTTGTACATACATGTATTTCTGTGAATGGGTCTGTCTGTTTCTCTGTCTGTCTATTTATCTATCTATCTATAGCCTTTCCATTAAACTTTGGTTTGTAAACTACCCCTGCTTGGACCAAGGTCCAATCTGTTTCACATACTGTCTCTTAATTAGGCTAAACATTTGTTATATACATTTTTATAGTTATGAATTTGAGACAGTATTGAATATACTCCAGAGCTTACAGTTTCACATGTATAGGGCTCTATATGGCACTGTTACCTAACTAAGGCATATTGTTTTTTTTAGGGGGTGTGGAGATGGGTGTGGGTGTGTGGTGTGTGTGAATGGTTGAGGTTTTGCTTGTAAAAATTTTGAAAAATAGACATGAAACTTGAAAAGTTGTGACAACATACAAAAAGTCTTAAGCATTTATTTATTTATTTTTAAGAAATACAAAAATTTGAGGGAGTTTCTGTTTTTTGAATTTGGCCATTAAATCCCTGATCTCTCTTCAGTTATGTATATCTCAGTAGTTACCACTATTTCTGGTAGTCAGAACTGTTTGTACTCTCCTTCTGACAACACTGTATTTTATTTGAAATATTTTTCCACTCTATTATTTACCTTTTATTTCTTTTTATGTTCACTGTTCTGTTTTTCATACCTTGCTCATTTGCTCTAGCTGAAACTGAAGCTGTTAGTTTAGCTTTTGAAGTTTTTCTACAACTTCCTCGCCCTGGAGAGTGGAGAGGCAGGTGACCTATTCTCTGTAAACACCAGTGATAGGACCCGTGGGAATGATGTTAAGCTGAGGCAGGGGAAGTTTAGGATTGACGTCAGGAAGAGGTTCTTCACCGAGAGGGTGCTTGCTCCCCAGTGAAGTAGTCACTGCACCAAGCCTGTCTGAATTTAAAAAGCGATTGGACTGTTCACTTAGCCACATGGTCTAAACTTTTGGGTAGATCTGTGCGGTGCCGGGAGTTGGACTTGATGATCCTTATGGGTCCCTTCCAACTCGGGATATTCTATGATTCTATGATTCTAAATTATCCTTAATTTTAACCTCTTCCTACTTAGAAGGCACCATGCCTTCTCTCTAAATAGTTCTTTCCTATTTTAGTCTCTTAGCCTGTGTCACCTTGACTTTTAGCTCTTCCTTGTACTTTCTGATGACTAAAATGTAACATTTCTTTGTTGAATCGTCCTTTATTTCAATTGTTATTGTTGTTGTTCTTGCATTTAATATCCTTTCTTGAAGACATTATTTAGCTAATTAGGTCTGAAAACCTCTCTAGAAGTTTTCCCCCTTGGCTGGGGTATAAATTTTAGATTGTTTTTGTACTTTTGTCAGTGCAGCTGTCTTTACCAACCAGTACTCTTAATTTCTCATAATCTATCCTTCTGAAATTGAGAACCTTAGGGCACAGTCATACACTCATTTCTGAAATAGATGTAGCAATTTAAGATGTCATTACCCAATGGCTATTCATTAATACCCTTCAGTCGTTTGAAATTGTTGGAACATCAGCTATGGGGACTGATAACTGATGACATGAGCATTTCTAGTCCCTTTCAGAACAAAGCAGAACAGGCTTGTTTAAACTACTCTTAGCAGCAGTTTACATTCATCCATTTTACTTTGTACTGAAATACACTTCCACACTGAGTTGTTGTCTCTCAGCTGAAGGGTTGGTTACAAATTGCTGAAGAGTAGCAATAGCACACTGCAGTCAACTTCATGGCACTTTAGAGGTGTTGGCTGGAAGGAACCTTTGGAAGTTACCTTCTGCAACTTGCCTTTGCAAATAGGGTGGTAAACCAGTTAAGACAGAGTCAGTTGCAAATATATCTTGTGAAGGCTAGAAAACCTTGAAACTTTAGTTTCAGACACACTTAAACGCAAGCATTTTGCTCTGTGAACTTTCAGAAATGCACATTTAAGTTTAGAGAAGCAATGCTTCTGAAATTGAAGTCCACAGTAGTGAATTATTCTTTCTCTGGCTTTTATAATACTCCTGTCTTCTTATTGTGAGAACAGATATAATAGTCTCAAGTTCTATGCAACCAATGAAATGTTTGGAACAGATGGAGGCACCATTATGTGAATTACTAAGAAGCCAAAATTTGTTTGTGTAATCTGTTCAGGATGTTCCCACAGATAGTTAATATCTATTTATAATCATTCACAAATATATCCCATTTAATGTATATATAATTGTGGTGGATTCATGAATGATTTATGAACAAAGAAGCAAACTGCATTTGTCAGTTGAATTATCTACAGTGAGTAGTTTGACCTACTCATGGGAAGTCCCATATTTTGAGTTTTAATGTTATTAGGGTCTACTTGTGTGATGGAATTTTTAATAAATACGTAATGATAAAAGTGGCCCATTAATGTTTTTTTTTTCTTTTTTTTTTTTTTTTTTCAAGTCATATTGATTCATATCATGCTCATATGTCAAAATATTCTTCAAAACAATAAGCTAAATTGGAATGACATTTACTCTATGGAAATTCTAAACAAAAGAGTCAGAGAATGGCTTTTCTATTAAGAATCTTTTCATTAAGATGGTGAAAATTTTAAAAATACTGTATCATGAAAATGGTGAAAAATATCACTAAATGTCCATCAGACTCCCTGAACAGGTCATTGCCAAGCCAGCGAATTTCTTGGTTGGTTACACATTCTCATTTTCATTTCATGATGCCACAGAAAGCATTCACTGATGGCCAGCAATTAGTACTTAATCAGGTCTTATGGCTCAAATATTTGTCAGCAGCAATGGAGAGGAATCATTTGCTTCATTTCTGAAGTTCATGGCTGTCCTCTGCGTAAAGCAATGCTCATTAGCATTCGGGAACATTGCATGGATAGCCCTTCCAGTGCTTTATCTCATATGACTCTTTTTTTATCACTAGGAATGATTAGTGTCTTTACAAATAGGCTCTTCAAAAATATTCCTCATGTATAAATTCCCTGTTACTGCTTATGGATCATTTGTTTCTAGTTTGTTTAGCTGTAGATAGGATTTTTATATAAAATTAGTGTTCTTTCTTTTTTTGGTAACTCATTTTAACTTTGAGATGGAACTGTGCCTCTGGGATCCAAAATAGCTCCCTCTGTGACTTAGAAATAATGCACACAAGCTGATTGAATATTACAAAACAGTCAATTTCCACTGTTATATTAAAAAAAAAAAAAAAAAAGAAAGAAAGAAAAAGAAAAAGATGTTCTCTTCATTTCTTTGGAACAGGGAAAAGAAATTGAAGTGACAGAATAGAAAATGCCCTATCCCCATCTTTCCATGGAAGACTTGGATCAGTTTCAGAGGAAGAGTAGAGAATCAAGCGAACATTTGTGTTGTAGGAATTCAAATGGTGCCTGTGCTTGTTTCCTCTGTTACAGATGTTAACAACAATCACTGAGTAAAACAACTGGAAGGCACAGTTGCTTTATTCCACATCCTTGTTGATTCTTACTGCATTACAGAGCCCCAACAAATACCATTTTATTGGATATTTCTAATGTCTCTTGAAAGTGCATCACTGGATTTGGGTTTCCACAAGTAAATCTTCAGATAAGGAAAGGAGTGAATGAAATCTTTTCTTATCTATGAGATTAAGCTATATTACTAATATAACATAAACTATGCTACAATATTTTACATTTATGCCTCATAATTCAACTAATATGTGACAGTACTTAAATTTATTTTAAAAGATAAAAATATAAAGCAGTTTGTATTTTTTGAGACATCAAAATAATTATTTTGAACACTTTTTTATTTCTTTAACTATTTTAATTAAGGGTGCACAATAAAATCAGCTATTATAGCTTGTTCATGGAAAGGTCTTGCATAATTTAACACATACTGGTGAGTTCATAGTTTGTGTATTTGCATTACAAAGGAAAGTGAATAATCATGTTGACCCTGTTAATCAAGGTGTCATGACAATAAAAGAACATTTTTCCGCTTCAAAATCAAAAGCAGTAAAGCTTGTGGTTAAGTACTACCAATTCTGACCACAGTAGAGGAATTACCTTGCATTCTGCACTACTATTTATACATTCCAACTTAATGTTTACATTACCTGAGAGCAGATCTTTGTCAACTAGAGCTCATCTTGTAGTCATCTCTTTTCTGAAGAATTGCTTCCCAGACAGTTTTAGATGATAAAACTAGAGATGGGAGATCTCTATTGTAGAGATCTCCCATGATCATCTAATGAATTGAATCTTAGGTTTATACTATTTCTCTAAGCTGTCAACATATTTGAAACTGTAATTCTACTCTTCCAGTCTTGCTTATTTTCCTTTCTAATGTGGAATGTAAATATACATGTATTTACATTCTACAAAAATATGTTTTCATATTTTATAGGGACATTTTCTTGTCCTATATTTAATTTGTGAGATGCAAACAAGATGCAGGCCCAAATATTCACAGTAAATAAGCATTTTCTCATATTTAAAATATATTTCCTCTGTTTCAGTCTGTGCCTGTTGCCTCTTGTCTTGCCACTGAGCAACAGAGTCTGACTCTCCCTTCATCAGATTTTTATACACATGAATAAAATCCTCCCTCAGACTTCTCTTTCCCAAGCTAAACTCCTAGCTCAGTCAGGAAAAGAAACTACTTTCTGCAAGAAAGCTACTTTCTTTTCAAATATTTATATTTCTAATCAAATCTACTTCTGCTGTAACCCATATTGGTGTTTTTTTTTTTTTTTATTATTATTATTATTATTATTTTTTTATTCACTTACTAATGACTTTGTTACTTTTGAATGTTCGCAGGTATTCATATTAAGTTTGTTACCTAACTTTTGTGTACTTTTAAAGAAAGACAGCATATTTGCCTATTTCTTGTTGTCCCATTCATTCCCTCTCAGAGTGCCTCTCTGGTGATTCTAACATTTTAATAGACCATTTTTAATCTTGTAAGGTTAAACTGATCTTCTTGAAGTTATTCCAAGGTATCTGGGAGATTTAAATATTCTGTCCCTTTCCTCTTACTGATTGAGATCTTCTCCTTTCCTGCTTTAACTGAAATGATCAATGAGAATGATGAGAGTAACAGTAAAAATGCATTTTTAGTTACCTATGAGTTCTATTATTTTAGAATATGAGGTCAGTAGATCAATGTTCTGCCAATGCTGAGTACTTAACAGTGACTTACTGTCACTGTTAGTGATGGTACTCTCTGATTCATTTTTTCTACTTAGAAAGAAGAGAAAGGACAAGACCACTTGGGCAATGCAGAAAAGCCTAAGGCACTGAGACCAGCTCATTTCTGAATGCTCCACTGGTGGGATGATTTACACAGTTATGTTTAATTACATTATTTTGTTCTTTTCTGTACTGAATTTTAAAGGGAACTTATTAAGCTAAAGGTAAAGTAGGAAAACATTTTTAAAACTAGAAAAGCATAAAATGCATGAAAAGGAGTCCAGATGGATGAAAAATTAATTTCAAGTCCTTTGTATGTACTCGCCTACTAGGAAAAGACTCTGAATATCTCTCTGAAGAAGAATTCACTGGGCATAGAAACTAGATTGCCTTCCTCGCTCATAACAGTCGTTAACAAAAGGCAGGAGTGGCCTAGCAGAACGACAATAACAGAAAGGAGGGATTCTGTACTTTGCCCAGTAGCATAGAGAGGAATACTTAAGGTTTATTTTTAACAAATTAGTTTAAGTGCAAATACATAATATGAAAGTTAATCATTTTCAGAGATAATTTCTTCTGTTTCTTGTCAAGTGAATCTTTGTTAAACATAGTTTTGTATGCAAGAAAGCTCAGTGAATTGTCTTGGCACAGACTTGTTAAGTAAGCTTCAGAAAAAGGGTGTCAGTAAATATTTCTGGACTAGAAAGGTCTGAAGAAGGGGTTTAGGAAGTGGCAGGATTACTGGCAAACACCAGGTTTCATTGTGGTGCTGCCTGCCTTGGTTCTACTTCTATGTGTTTATGTACTAGGTTCACAGGAAAAAAGATGTTGCTGTCATGTGCACTTCATGCTGTTGCTGAAGAATTTTTTGGTGGAAAACAAAACAAAACAACAAAAACATAACAAGGATGAGAAAGAAAGGACCATTACTGTGACATTGTGCAATATTACAGGAACAAATTTGCATAGTGATGGCCCAGGAATTAGTCACTATATTTAGTACAGGAACATATGTTGGTGTTTTCCTTGCTAGCTGTTTGTGCTGATCACCTTGAGTGAAAAAGATTCTAGAAAGAATGATTACCTTTATAATCCCAACCAGATTGCCTGATCATCCTTTTAGTGCCATATGCATAATAATTTTCCAGCCTCTGTCAGAGGAGCTCTATTCTCTGCTCTTAATGATGTGACATGACACTCCCACCAGTGGCAAAGGTTTAGAGCACACTAAAAGCATGTCCATCAAGATGCTAATAAAAAACACCCAGATGCTGTGGTAGGAAGAAAAAGTGAAGGAGGAGAACGTACTGTTGCCCTAAAATGCTTTTCAGGAACATCTGAAAGACACAGTTAATTAAAAACATCCCTGTTGAACACTTAGCTGCAAATCTTCAGTAACAGAGCATTAGAATGAAGCAATGCTAGAACTTTTTCAATAGTGATTTTGTATACCTTGGCAGGAAAAGTAGGCAGAATGAAGAAGTTATAAAAACACAGCAGCAACAGACCTTCATGTTGTCTAAGTGGCATGGTGAAACATACCGGAAAAAAATCCTTTGTTTACTCACATATACTACTAAGCTTCTCTTAACCATACCCCAGTACCACATTTCTATCCTCAGTTGTGAAAATCCACAGTGATGATGAACAAAACATTCTTCTTCCCTCAAGCTTCAGATTGAGTGTTGCAGTCCTTTGTGGAGCTTGTTTGAAAGGCAAGGGTTCACTAGACAAACTGCAGTACTGTTTCAAGGGATTTTGATAAAATGTTTTGTTGTAGGAAACAAAAGAAGCTTGGATGTAACTACTGAATTGAAAGATTCACCATATTTTCATTTGATAGGTGCCAGTTAAAGATTTGTTCTTTAAATAATGGAAAAGGGAAATCAGAAAAAAAAAATAACAAGAAAGAATAAAAATAAACTATGTAATCTCTATGGAGATGTATTTAAGATTAACACCAGAAGGATTCATAAGATTAAGATCATTTATTTTATAAGCAAAATGAACATAGAATATCTTTGAGCATTTCGATGAGATGCTATCTTCAGACTTAGTAGATGTGATAGGAAATGAAATCAACCACGAGATAGTTTTGTTCTAAAAAAATCAACTGCTTTCCAGAATTAATTTAAAACTGCTGCCATGAAATAAGAAACTTATGCAGGGAAATAAATTAAGCAAATAACAACAGGACTGGAAAAGATTAAGAACATCTTGCAGGTAGAACAGGTGATTATCTCCAGCAGTTTGGATTTCTTCCTTGCATTCAGCATAGTTCTTAGGATGACAGACTGGTAAATACACTCTGCTTGTTAAAAAGCAAACGAATAAAAAAAAAAAAACACCCCACCTTGATAGTTTTCTTTCACTTATGCAGTAATTTAAACTCTGCAATTACACACTTACAGTATTCATAAGGTAAAGATAAAGACAAAACATTCTTTGGAGGCCTGATTATAGTAATATATAAATTATATTACTAAGTGAAGTCATATAATAAAGTATGCATACTTTTTTGTTGTTTGGGATTTTTAGAAGGAAATAGGCAGAGACATTTTGGAATGTCTCAGCAAACACATAATTATAAATACTCAATAGAAGAGCTTAGATATCAAAATAAAAACAAAATAACCCTTTCAGACTCTGAGGTTTCCTTGAATTTTTGTAGTATAACATGTTGGCAATAAATCAAATCTTTCTGGAAATGGTAAATTCACCATATGTTAGAGATACTGTGGCTTTATTTATTTATCTATTTATCTATCTATTTATTTATTTATTTTAGAGTTTAAACAAGGGCTTGATGATTTCACGGATGTAACAAAAAATATTTGGTTCTAAGATTAACATATGTTATGCGATTGCACTATAGGCAACACAAAAGCATTCTGTAGAAGGTCAGAGTTATTGCACTTTTTGCATTATAGAGGTAACCCTGAAAGGAAAAGAAGAGCAGCTAATATTATGTAATTTACTCTTGCACATTTGATATACTGTAGAGGATGAAACGCTTTCTTTGGCTAAATGCATAGGTAAACAAAATACAGAATGTCTTAAGAGCTATGGCAGAAAGATTAAAATAGTTAAAAATAACTTCAAGGTCTTCCATTTTCTTGGTACCTGTCTTTGACAGTGTTGTCATAAAATAATTGAAAAGATAGAGATCTGGTCCATTCTCCTGCTCAAGGGAGATAAGTAAGCTGTTTTTCATTCCTTGGAGATTTTTGTCCAGTGAATCCAGAAAATAACTAAAGCTGAAGATTCTACAACTATCACATGCAGTTTCTTCCAGTGCTACATAATTTTTACTATTAGAATTTTTCTCTTACTCTCTAGAGTTATCTTGATTCTCACTACTTGGATGAGAGAAATAGTAGTCTTTTCTTCACCAAGTTATTTAAATTTTCATCATTGCATGTATATATATATTGTGTGTGTTTGTGTGTTTGTGTGTATAAATACAGAAATATGGATTAATTATCTACACTTCTACCTATAGACCAATGTGTAGATAGATATAGAGTCTTATTATTATTATTTATTTATTTGTTTATTTACTTAGATGCAGAGGACACAGAACTGGTCATAGAAGTCTAACTGAGGCCTTGCAACCACTTAGCACTCACAACATCTGTTGTGAGTTTATTATGTACAGTTTTTTGGATATTGTTAGGAAGGAAGAGTACTTTTAAATATCAGTTGAGAGATATATATAAAGTTACCACAGAATTTCTTCCAGTTGGCAATAAACACTTGAAAACCTATTGCAGCCCTTTACAGTTGCCACAGCTACTTTTGTAATGGTGGTACCTGAAACAGCATTGTGGTTTATGAAAGAAAGACTTAAAGAAAGGAACTTCATCTAATGTAAAACCGCAGATTTTCAGTTTTGAGAAATGAAATTGTATGATACCCATAGCAGGAACATATCATGGACAGCCTCCACTTATTATTACTTGAGAACACACATATTATTCAGGCACATGTTCTACATAGACAAATGTCCTTTGACCTGTGTTCACTAAAAGGTAGTTGTGATCTTAATTCATTTCACCAAACAGCTTCTAGCTTGCCATAAAAGCTTTCTTTGTGTGTGCATGTATGTGTGCATGTGCATTGTGTATGAAACAGCATGAGCTCAATTTAGGCATATTCAAATGTTGCAGACATGAAAGTTCATTTTGAATTGGAAAAACTTAAGAGCTCCGGATTTGCTTTGGGGAGGATTCAGGGTGAAGCAAAGAGAAGGCAAATGTTATACCCCATTTATTTTCATTAGAGTAAGATCAGGGAAAGTAGAAATAGATGAAAGATGCTTACAGAGATTGATGAGCTATTATTTTAACAGTAAAAGCACCCTGCATGCATTGAGTGTGTAGTAAGCAACTGTTTTTTAGGAGTCAATGGAAGTTTTTTCTGCATATAAAAAGGAGGAAAATTTCCAGAATTTTTATATTTCAGCTCAGTCAAAGCAAGAGCTCAAATGGGGCTGCTGTGACTTCAGGAGGCTTGAGCAAAAAGCCATGGAACATGTAAAGATAGCCTCTGTAAATGCTTTTCCTGTAACCTACAAGGTTCATTGTGAGTGCATGACAAGCTTGTTGAATTCAGGTAGGCTGGATGGGCAGCACAGGAAAGGTATTGTTCCTCAGGTCAGTCTCAGCATGGCCATCATCCAGGGTATGTCATACTTGCCTTACTGTGTTTTGTTTACGCACCCGTGCAGTGCATGTTCATATATGTCCAGGCTGACCACATCTCCTGGATGTGCTCTGCTCTACTTTTATGCTTTCATCTGGGATTTACTCGGTGGAAACTACATAGACCTTTGTAGAACAGTCTCATCTATTAGAAAGTGGGGGAAAATACACCCTCAAGAGGTGCTCCAGCACGTCGTATGAAAGACAGAGTTAATTGCTATGGGAGTTAGAGCAGCAGAGAAATGACACATTTACTAACAAGGCCCTGGCCTGAGTCTTAGCATCACTGTCTGGAGACAAGAAAGAGGTTTTCTCAGAAACATAATGTTCTTGAGGAAGGGGAATGACCTTATTAGTTTAGAAGTTCTTTAATCATATATCCTCCTAACAAATACCTACAAAAATTTTACAAATCCAATCTTTTTTTTTTTTTTTCTTTTTTTTTTTTTCTTTTTTTAATTCAATTATAGTTTCAGTGCTCCTGAACTTCTCTGTTGGATTGGCATCAAACGTATTTAAACACTACCAGATTAATTTTGAAATGATGTTCTAAATGAAAACTTTCTAGAGGTAATTGCATCTTTATTCATCTAAGCCTTCATAGAAGGTTGTAATAAGCAAGTATAACATGCTAGTGTTTATATTTTACTTATACCTCTCTTTTTGATGCAAGCAATTAGGTGAATATATTCTCCATGTATGATATGATTACATCATCTTTCCCAGTGTCATCTTGTTGGGCTTTAACCCAAAAGGCAGCCAAGCACCACGTAGCCATTCACTCACTCCCCCACTACACCCACAGTAGGATAAAGATAAAACTTGTGGGTTGAGATAAAGACAGTTTCATAGAACAGAAAAGGAACATAAAATAATGATGATGATAACTATAATATATATATTTATACAAAACAAGTGATGTACAATTCAATTGTTCACCATCCACTGGCTGATGATCAGCCAGAAAAACAGTGCATCTCTTCAGCTGCAAGGAACCCTCCCACTTTTTATTCCACATGATGTCACACGGTATGGACTACCCCTTTGGTCAGTTTTGGTCAGCTGCCCTGGTTCTGTTCCTTACCAATTTCTTGTACACCCTCAGCATCCTTGCTGACAGGGCAGTGTGAGAAACTGAAAAGTCCTTCACTGTGAGCAAGCACTGCTCTGTAACAACTAAAACATTGGTGTATTATCAGCATTATTCTCATCCTAAATCCAAAACACATATATACCAGCACCTGTGTAGAAAATTAACTATCCCAGCTGAAACCAGGACAATATATATATTTTTTTCCCATGTACGTTACAGCATTTTTAGGTCATATATTTTATCTGTGGGAAATCTAAAAGATAAAATTTGGTTAAGGACATAAACTAGAGATGACACAACTCATTTCATCCAGATCCCCAGCTTCAGTAGAATACACATACATCTAAACAGGAGGCAGAATTATTTCAAAATTAGCTTAATTAAATTATGCTACATTAACAAGAGGCTGTCACAAACAGGAATATTCTCAGGCTCATAAGCACTCTTTCTCAGATACCTCTCAGTGAGACCCTTTCAAATACCCACAGAACACATTTAATCTCTGAGGATCATATATGGTGAATCCATATTATAAACCAGCCCAGACATCTTGGTGGAAAGTATATATCCACATTTTTACAAACATCCCCCATCTCATGGTTGTAGGAGTTGTGCATTTCTGCCTCTGCTGTTCACAACTGCTGTTTCCATTGGGTTCCCCAGGAATCACACATGCCATTTAACACTGTGACTTCATTTTTGTCTTCCCTTTTATTTGCTGTACCCTGGAGCTGAGGAAGCAACAGCAAAAATCTGAGACAGAAAGTGTTGTTCCCAGAGGAGTGAGACTTATGACAAATTGCATTCTGAACTGCTTTTGGTCTCTATTTATAGTCTTATTGTGAAGAATATAAAAAAATATCTTGGGAAATTCCATGATCATCTCTGAGGTCTCAAGATTGTCTCAACAACTCTTTTCTGTTTCCATTAATATAGTAATTTTTCTACAAAATGACCCTACACCAGCCTTTCAGGATGGTGTACCTGAGCTGAAATTCCAAGACTCAGCTACATTTTTCATGTATCTCCTCCAGAAGTTAACTGAACTTCATACATAAGTTGACAAAATAACCCTTTGCAAACTGCAGAGAACAAGGTCTCATGGAGTTTGTGTAGTCAACTTCTTTCTCATTTAGTAATAATCTAAGAGACTAGTAAATGTTTTTAACATTTGCAAAGAGGGTCTATAATACAGCATGGTCATGTCAGCTTGCAGTTGGAGATGGACCCACCATAAATATAGTAAATACAGTCCCTTAATTTTTCCCTAAGGATTTCACTGAGTTTATAGTCGTATTGTGTTCTCTGCTTAGGGCATCACTCTAGTTTAAATAATCTTTTTACTGCCTGTAGTGCTTTGAAGGCTGTGGTGAGAAGTTCATTGATCATGTATCCTCTTAACAAATACCTGCGCAAAGGACTTTATGATATTATTGAAATTAGCTGATGGCTAGTAGAATAAATAGATCAAAAGTGGGGCTAAGTGAAAACAGATTTGAGATCTAGGTTTTAGGATTGTTTTAGTGATTTCAGTTACTCAGGAAACAGGTTCTTCGAAATTCATTTCTGTATAAAACAATTATGGACTTTGAACATTTCATATGGAAGCTATTCATATATCCCAAATTTTTGCTTATAATTGTATATATCTCTGCAAGTACATCAAGAAAGACATCTTTCGTGCATTTCAAATGATTTGGAGAAACATATTTTTTCAAACTTCTTATTTGAAACTGCATCCTGTAGGAATGTTTAATATTATGTATTAATATTTAATATGTACACAGTACATGGTGTTGAGCAATAGGTATTCATTTTTGCCTTGGGAAATTAGCTAGCATTAAATAACGTAAAAATGAAAAAGAAAAAAAAGAAAAAAAAAGGAAAAATATGACACGATACAACAAGTCTCTACCCATTGTCATTAGCTTAAGATTTATTGGTTTATATAGATCCATACTGTAGAGCTCTCTCACTAAATATTTACATTTTTTTAGCCATCAGTGTTTGAACATTTTGAAAAGATTATAGAAATTAAAATATTGACTCTCTCCTAACAAGTTAGGTTTAACTAGCCTAAAATATAGTATGTTCTACTATTAGAAAATCCTGAGGTGTTGCTTTTCTCTTGTAGATGACTTAGATACATAAAGTCCAAAGGGGAATTAAAAAAAAAGAAAAAAAAAAGAAAAAAAAAGTGTTAGGTAGAGGTTGAGCAAAGTGACAGAACATTGACTAAGAAGAATGAGTATGCCAAACCGTCATAAAATTTTGTAAAAAGTTGTTTGAATATACTCCATTTTTAAAAGTAGATTAGTAACAAATCTTGCTGGGAAGAGAGTTTGTTGCTGTTATTGCCTTTAGGCTTGTGTATGACACTGACAGAAATCCTGCCTAAAATTTTGCTTGAGCAAGAGATCTAGTAGTGCATTTTCTTCACATATATGATATGCATCATTGTTTTAAAGTGTAGCATTTGTAGAAGAAAGTTGGATCTATGTATTTTCTTGAGAATTTTCAAATCAAGAAAATTAATCAAAATAGAAGCACCATACCAGTACTATTACCAGTGAGGCTCACTTGTAATTTTGCTGCTGCTCAGAATTGTGGAAGGCAATCCATTATATCTCACATTAGACATCTTGGCTGCAGCACTGTAGGATTTCCCAGTGGTCTTCAATTTGTACTCCATCAGGAGTCATCTGTCAGCAACTCCTTTACAGCAATGAATCAGAACAACACCCTCATGCCAGTAAAAGACATCTTACTGGTTTTGAGATGCAAAGTCTTGTCCAGACTGAGAAAAGCAATTCAAATAAACACATTTATAGGGGAAAATTTGGTTGAGTGCAACAAGCTCACACAAGGCCCCACAGTGCATTTAAACCTCCCTTGAATGAAATTTTAGTGTGTGTTCTCTATGCAGTTGGGGTAGAAACATACCTGATATGGTCAGGTATGACCTTGTCTGCAGAGGGCAGAGAAGTCAAAGGTCCAAAGAAAGCAAATGAAAATAAGACAAACCAGATTCTGAGAGTCAAAGAAAAAAATAAAAAGTGATATTTTTTGCTTTCACAGGCTTCCTCTATAGACATTTCTTTACGACCATGATTGTTCAGAAAATCTGGCTCAGGATGAAAATATACACAGTAAATAATAAAAACAGTTTTATGTAACCATTTAATCACACAGTAAGTGAGGTAAAGAATACAGCAATGCAGATAGAGCATAGCATATTTGTGTGCTGCCATTTTAAAATAATGTATGAAAAAGGTGATTATGTGAAGGAAAAAAAAAAAAGTAAAAATAGTTCTAGCAGAGCATAGTTCTTTCCAAATATCAGTATGGATTATTCTTAAGAAAAAATAAGAGACAGATTACATAGGAAAAAAAATTACTTAACACATCTAAGCATCTAAGCTCCAAAAACAAGTTTCAAGAATATTTAGAGTACCTACAGATGAGAAACTAATGAACATACACACACACACACACAAAGGAGGGAGGCGGGGGGAGGGAGAGCAGAGAAAGACCAGTATGCTATAATCACTTATTATTATGTTAATGATTAATATAAAAACTACCTCAAATTATAGAAGGTAACTACACATGACTTGCAAAGGTGTCCAAAGAGACTGTGGAATCTCCTCAGATATTTGACTGTACAAGACCCTGAGCAATGTGGACATGCCTCAAGGTAGATTTGACTCAAGTACAGATAAGACTAGATGAACTTCAGGGGTCCCTTTCAACCAGAAATATTCTATCATCTTGATCTAAATAGGATAAAAATTACATTTATTGACTATTCTGTTTTCAAGCTGTTACTTCACACTGCTTGCCTGTGGAATACTTGGATTCATCTCAGACTCTCACCTTAAGTGTTTTCTGATGCAATAAATCCCATTCAGTCTAAAGAAAACTAAATTAACTTAAACGCCAGTACCACTCAGGTTCTTATCTTATTCTGTCTCCAGAGGTTATCAAATAATGGTTCCTATACTATATAACGCAAAATGCAGTACTGAGATCTATTTGAAAAACACCAGCATAAAATATTAGCCTTATGTTTGGCAGAAACAAGACTGAATGTTGGCCCCCAATAATGTATTTTACCTCATCAGTGATTTGTGCAAATGTAGAACAGCTTCTGCAATACGTCTCCTCACTTGGCTGTAGGGAGCAGACTTACCCCAAAGGCCAGGTTTGAATACAGGTTCCTGCTAGCTCTGCTGAGGATATCTCTGCAGGGATATTTTCTGCATAAAGCACTGCTGTGCAGTTGGCTGGACCTACAGCCCACCAGCTTCCTCCTTCCTCTCTGTACAGCAGCTTTCCAGAGAAAAGGAAGAATTGCTCCTGTGTGCCAGTTTTGGGCTGAAGTCAGGAGCCTGCCCCTGGAATCGGATAACAAAATTAATATCTTTGCTTTTGTCAGCTCAGCTTCTACTCTTTCCCCATTAACGACAATACCTGGTAGGGGATTATCTCATATTGGGTCTCTGGTTACCAGAGACAGTTTGGGATGTCTGCTAAAACAGAGAAGAGATATATAACTTGATGTTTGCTCATGTGTTTTGGGTTGTGCACCTATTCTCACTGACAAACAAATAAAACACGCATTTTATGGTTTAATGACCTATCACCCATTCTGTAGGGACTTACCCAGGGGTGCAGAAGTCACCTTGGGCTCACAATTTGTGTTATAACAAAAGTTTTATATTCCTCAAATTCTGCTCACTCTCTCATCCTTTCTACAGTGTCACTTCTTAGGCAAGCAAAGTGGGCAGGAGACATGCATTGACGAGCAAGGATCTCCTGGGAAAACTCAAACAGAAGAAGAAGGAACATAGCATGTGGGAAAAGGTACAGGCCATGTGGAAGGAATACAGAGACATTCTCAGAGTACGCAGGGATGTGATGAGGAAGGCCAAGGATCATTTGGAATTAAGTCTGACAAAGGATATCATGGACAACAAGAAGGGCTTCTTCAGATACATCAATAACAAAAGGAGTAATAGGGAATATGTGGGCCTGCTGCTGAATGGGGTGGGTGCCCTGATGATGAAGGATACAGAGAAGACAGTGATACTGAATGCCTTTTTTTTTGCTTCAGTTTTCACTGGTAAGAGCAGTCCTCAGGAATCCCAGACCCTAGAGACAAGAGAGAAAGTCTGGAAAAAGGAAGTCTTTCCCTTTCTTGATGAGGAGGATTGGGTTAGAGATCATTTAGGCAAACTTGACACACACACATCCATGGGCCCTGATTGGATGCATGCATGAGTGCTGAGGGAGCTGGTAGATGTTATTTTTAGACCACTCTCCATCATATTTGAAAGGTCATGGAAAACAGGAGAGGTGCCTGAGGACTGGAAGAAAGCCAATGTCACTCCAGTCTTCAAAAAAGGAAGAAGGAGGATCCAGGAAACTACAGGCCGTCCAGCCTTACATACACCCCTGGAAAGGTGATGGAACAGCCCACATGGATGTCATCTCTCAGCATGTGCAGGAAAAGAAGGTGATCGGGAGTAGTCAGCATGGATTCACCAAGGGGAAATAATGCTTAATCAATCTGATAGCCTTCTATGATGGGATTACTGATTGGCTAGATGAGGGGAGAGCAGTGGATATTGTCTACCTTGATTTCAGCAAGGCTTTCCACACTGTTTCTCATAATGTCCTTGTAGGCAAGCTCAGGAAGCATGATAGTGAGGTGGATTGAGCACTGGCTTTAAGGCAGAGCTCAGGGCGTTGTGTTCAGTGACGTCTAGTTGGAGGCGTGTAGCTAGCTAGTACTGACCCCAGGGGTCAGTACTGGGTCCAGTGTTGTTCAACTTATTCATCAGTGACCTGAATGAAGAGACAGAGTGAACCCTCATCAAGTTTGCTGATGACACAAAACTGGGAAGAGTGGTTGATACCCCAGAGGGCTGTGCTGCCATTCTGAGGGTCCTGGACAGGCTGAAGAATTGGGTAGGGAGGAGCCCAGAAGTTCAACAAGGGCAAACACCTGGGGAGGAATAACACCATGCAACAGCAGAGGTTGGGGCCATCTGCTGGAAAGCAGTTCTGCAGAAAATGGCCTGGGAGTCTTTGCGGACAGCAGATAAAACACGAACCAGCAATGTGCCCTTGTGGCCAGGAAGGCAAATGGTATCCTGGGGTGCATTAGGAAGACCATTTACAGCAGATCAAGGGAGATGATCCTCCCCCTCTACTCAGCCCTGGTGAGGCCACATTTGGAGTACTTTGTCCAGTTCTGGGCTTCCCAGTACAAGAGGAGCATGGAGCTACTGGAGAGAGTCCAGAAAATGGATACTAAAATAATTAAGCATCTCTCGCAAGAGGAAAAGCTGAGGGGAGCTGTGCCCATTTGGTTTGGAGAAGAGAAGTCTGAGAAGGGATCTTATCAGCGTATTATAAACATCTGAAAGGAGGGTGTCAAGAGTATGGGGACAAATTTTTTTCAGTGGTGCCCAGTGACAGGGCAGGAGGCAACAGGCACAAGCTGAAACACAGGAAGTTCCATTGGAATATGAGAAAACACTTTACTGTGAGTGTGGCAGAGCACTGGTACAGGTTGCCCAGAGAGGCTGTGGAGTCTCTGGTGAGATTCAAACCCTGTCTGGATGCCATCCTGCACAATGAGCTGTAGGTGATCCTGCTTGGGAAGGGGGCTAGACTAGATGATCTTCAGAAGTCCCTTCCAATCTTGGCCATTCTGTGATTTTGTGATCTGAAAATATTCTGCTGACTTCTGCGGAAGTTATACTGGTCATACCCCTAGCTACTATGTACATATGTGTAAACTATTTATTAATAGTTAAGGTATCAACATATAGGGCTCAAGCAGTGTTTCTACCTTTTATAAGACAGATCCATTAGAGCAACTTTAAAAATAACACTTCAGAAAAATATTTTTAAGACATACTGCACTATGGAACTGTTGCTGTATTTCACAGAATGCTAAACAGATTTCTGTGTTGAACTGTGCACAGCACAACTCAAGTCCTCTATAATTGTAAAGCCTCTGGGATTTTCAAGAAGAAAGGAACTACAAACAAACAAAATCCAACACCACAGAAAAACCCTTAGCTCTCAGAGCACCTTAAAACAATTTAAAATTGATTTTATCTTTAGTTGTATCTTACCTCTTTGTCTGAATCTCTGTAACGTGTCTTGTAAATTCATATAGACTGCTTGTGTGATAAATAATTCAGGTTAACAAAATCCAGGCTATCACAAGCAAGACACTCCATTTGTTAAGGCTGGATGTTGAAAAAACATAGACTAAATTTGCCAGTCATTTGAACAAAAACTAATACAATTACTGAGAACTGGTTTTCATCCTAAAGTCTTCATTTATGTCACCTCAAATATAAACTAGGACCATATTAGGAAAAATAAAAAGCTAAAAAAAAAAATGTTTTTTAAAATTGATTTCAAAAGACAGCCTGTTGAAGTTACTAACAGCTAATGCATTATAATCATGTGGTACTATGTGACCAAGATAGTACTATTTACAGAAATTCAGTGTCTCCTTTTTATTTTAACTAGAAGGTTCAAAATCAGTCCACATCATTCCTTCAAGTTCTATGTTAATATCCGCACTGGTGAGTACTAAGCATGGACCACACATTTTAATATTCTCTAGCAGAATCCAGCTCCATAATGAAATACTCAGAGAGGCAGCTCACATCCTTTTATTGCACTTTGTGAGTTAACTGATGGAGTGTAAATGCAGCTGAAGTATAAATGACCATAAATATTTTGAGTACTTTTAATTATAGTGAAAATTAAAAATAAATAAATAAATAAACAAATAAATCGCAGTAAGGGTAAACCTGAACAATCACATTGAGACATCATTTTGTATTTTATGAAACATAATACTTCATGAAATACTACCATAAGGGACCTAAAGATCTGGAGTGTAGAATTTGAGGGAGTGAGCAAATAACTTTGTGGTGCTTACTGCCTGTGGGGTTAAATCACAACAGTTCATTTTAGTGCCTAAAGTGGGGCCTAAATTGTTGAGGTAGCAGATAATAATCTGACCAGAGTGTATTAAAATATTTGTTATAAGCATTATATATGTTTTATAGTTCCTGGTCACAATGTTGATTTTTTTCATTCACGTTGTTTTATGTGCTTTCAAGGTTGATTTTCTTAATTCCTTTCTTGTTGTTTAACATTTTGGGGGGCAGGCCTAAGTTTGTTTACAGTTTTGCCAGTTTGTAGGTAACATGCATTCATATTGCACTAACTGTGAACTTAATCCAGTATTTGTACTCTGTATGGCCAACATTTTTGCACCTCAGGAACCTTACTATGGAAATTATTAACAAGCACAGTCTTTAGGTAAGTTAAAATATTTTTTGAAAATTTTGAATATTCTTGGGTTGTTCAAACTAGCATGATCTTACTGTTACACCTCCTACACGAGTTTCCAGTTTTGTCTTTAGTTAGAGAACTATTTAAAGATATCACCCATAAATCTGCCCGTAGCCAGGATTGCTATGAGTGGCAAGGTATGTGGGAAGATATAGGCAGGTATTTATCATGATTGTCAGCTCCAATGGTTTTGGAATTCACTCCTGAGCAAATGGGGAATCCTAAAAGCCCTGTAGAAGGATTTAAAAAAGATACGCCACAATCCTGGCAATGGTAGAGATTTATAGTTTGCTGCACTGTGCTGCACTTGTGCCTGTGCCTATTCAACACTGTTCAACACTGTCCAACAACTTCAACACCTCATTCGTTAAGGCAATAGGCTCTGGGGCAGATGCGTTCTGCAGCTGAGCAGAGGATTGCAGGGGGCAGGGGTTTCCCTTCATTGAAGCCTTCATTGAGGCCACTCAAGGCAGCTGCCATGACCCAGCAGCCTTCACAAGGGTGAATCCCTGTCTCTGAGCAGAGCAGGAGGAGTCATCTCCCCCTTTGCCTCTGTAGTGTCCCTGTGCAACAGATATGATGTTCTAGGGCAGGAGAGAGGAGACTCCAGGAGAACTAGTAAAGACCTCAGAAAGGCCAACCACACAAAGTTGGCTCAGTCTCCCATCAGCATCGAATTCAGTGACAATAAAAACAAGTGTGTTAGTCGTTGGTGACTCTTTTCTGAGAGACACTGAGGCACTTATTTGTTGTCTGAACAATCTCTCCAGAGAGGTTTGCTGCCTGCCTGGGGCCCATATTCATAGTATTATGAAGAGGTTGTCAAGTTTAGAGAGTCCCGAAGACTACCACCCCTTTCTACTTTTTCATGTACAACCAAACAATGCTGCAACAAGGAGACTCCAAAATATCAAAAAGGACTTTATGTGCTTTGGAAAGATGTTGAAGGAGTTGGGAGTGCAGAGTGTTCTCCTCTGTCCTCTCAGTGGGTGACTGGCACCCAGGATGAAGGAGATGGATGGACCAAGTGAGTGATTGGCTGTGAGGTTTGTACCATGCTCAAGGTTTTGGGTTCTATGATTTTGGATGCACTTTTAACACACTGGGCATGCTGACATGGGATGGAGCACAGCTGACCAGGTGGGGCAAGAGTGTTCTGGACAGCAAGCTGTCTGGGCTTATTAGTAGGGCTTTAAACTAGATATGCTGGGGGAGGGGGATGCACCTCTGAGTGAAGAGAACATGCCTGAGAACATTGTCACTGTAAGTAATAACAGGGAAATACTTGTGAACTGTCTCAATGCAATCAGGAAGGGTTCCTCTGAAAGTATGATGCGACCAACAGCCCAGCTGAAGTGCCTCTACACCAACACATGCAGCATGGGAAACAAGCAAGATGAGTTGGAAACCATGGTGCAATTAGAAAAATAAAACCAGATTACTATCACAGAAACATGGTGGGACTGATCACTTAACTGGAACAGAGAGCTCCAAGCTCTTCAGAAGAGATAGGCAGGGAAGGAGTGGAGAGGGTGTAGCCCTCTACATTACAGAAGGGGTTGATTGTGAAGAGATGCCTATGAGAAACAGCCATCAACAGGTTGAGAGCTCGTGGGTGAAAGTTAAGGACCACACCAATAAAGGACAGCTTGTATTTGGGGTCTACTAAAGGCTACCTGATCAAGGGGAACCTGTAGATGAGGCATTCTTTCTTCAGCTACAAGTGTCATGCTTGTACGCTCTAATCCTAATGGGAACTTTAACCACATGGATATCTGCTGGGAAAACTACACAGCAGGCTGTAAGAAATCCATGAGATTCCTAGAATGGGTTGAGGATAACTTTCTAATCCAGGTATTAGACAAACCAACCAGAGGAGAAGAGTTACTGGAACTGGTGCTGACCAATGCAGAAGAGCTCATTAAAGAGGTCAAGATTGGAGGCAGTCTGGGCTGCAGTGACTACGCTCTGGTAAAGTTTGTGATCTTGAGGAATACAGGCCTGGCAAACAACAAAGTCAGGACCCTGAACATCTGAAGAGTGAACTTCAAGCTACTTAAAAGCTTAGTGGACTAGATCCCTTGGAACACTGTCCTTAGGAACCGAAAAGAGCTGGAAACTCTTTAAGGATGTTTTCTTTAGAGCACAAGAGCTCTCTATTCCCCTCTGTAAGACAGCAGACAGGAGGTCAGACAACCAGGATGGCTGAGCAAGGACCTGCTGGTCAAACTGAGGTGGAAGAACGAAATGCACAGGCAGTGGAATCAGGGACACATGGTCTGGGAAGAGTGCAAGGATGCAGTCCACACGTGCAGGGATGGGACCAGGAAAACCAAGGCACAGATGGAACTGAGCTTGGTGGGGGATGCAGAGAATAACAGGAAGGGATTCTATAGATACATTTCTCAGAAAAGAAAGGCCACGGAGAGTGTACCCCCTCTGATGGATGAGAAGGGTGAACTGGTAACAACAGACATGGAGGAGGCTGTACTCAGCAACATCCTTGCCTCAGTCTTCACTACCAGTCAGGCTTCGCAATTCTTTTGCTTCCCTGAGCCTGTAGATGAAGACCGGTGAAGCAAAGTCCCTCCGACTTAAGCAAAGAACAGGTTCAAGACCACCTCATGAAACTAAACAAGTACAACTCTATGAGGCCTGATGACATGCATCCCAGTGTCCTGAAGGAATTGACTAATGTAGTTGCCAAGCCTCTCTCCATCATATTTGAACAGTCATGGCAGACAGGCAAAGTCCCTAGTGACTTGGAAAAGGGAAACATCACTCCCATTTTAAAAGAAGTACAGAAAGGATGACCCGGGGAACTACAGACTGCTGAGCCTCACTTCTGTGTCTGGGAAGATCATGGAACAGATCCTCTTGTAAGCAATGTCAAGGCACAGGCAAGACAAAGAGTTGATCTGAGACAACCAGCATGGCTTCACCAAGGGCAAATCATGCCTGACCAATCTGGTGGCCTTCTATGATGGAGTGACTGCATCAGTTGACAAGGGAATACTAACCGATGTCAACTACATGGCCCCTCTGTAAGGTCTTTGACATGGTCCCATATGACTGGGACTCCTGGTCTCCAACTTCAAGAGATAAGGATTTTGTGAAATGTGTTCTTCAGATTCGTGTCAATATGGAACAATGCTAGGGCCGCATGGTGTGATGAATGTGATCTTCTGTCATACATACCCTTGTATAACCACAAGTCTAAGAAAAACAGAGTGGTTGATGTATATATTTCTTGTATCTTGCAAAGGAACGTTTTAGCAATTCATGTCAATAGAGAGCTTGAAGGGAAATGTATTTGTAGGCTTTTCCTTGAAGTCTCTGATATCTGGGGGGGGGTGTTCAGAATAACTGCTAACTATTATGACTATTGCATGGGACACTATGCAAGTCTCTGATATCTGGCCAGGAGATTAAGGAGGTGGGGAAAGCTGAAGAACGACTAAAAGACAAAGCTTACAGGGGATGCTGCACAAGTCTCTGACATACAACTAAGTTGGACAAAGGAGAAGGACAAGAGGGAGGAAGACTATGAGCCTTCAGCACGAGAGACCCTCAGAGACCCCCAGAGGGACCACCGGAGACTGATACGCATGTTCCAGTAGGAGGATTTGGATTCCGGAAACTAATTATAATAACCCTTTTTTTTTTTAGAAGTAGTAATGAATATGTATTAGCCTAGGAGCATAAAAATCAGCTGCTTGATGTAACTGGTGTGTGTCTTGGTGGAGCAGAGACTCCCGGTGCACCAAGTGCTCTTTGCTTACCTCTATTCCTTTAATAAATTGTAAACTTTGATTATAGTCCTATTTTGAAGACTGAGCCATTTATAACAACTTGATGGGTGGACCATTCGGTGTATAAGGAGTTGGCTTGAAGTTTGCACCCAGAGAGTGGTGGTCAATCGCTGTATGTCCAGGTGGAGGCTGTTGTTGAGTGGTGTCCGTCAGGGGCCTGTCATAGGAGCAGTACTGTTTAATATTTTATCAATGACATAGAGAACGGGATTGAGTGCATCCTTAGCAAGTTTTCAGCTGACACCAACCTGAGTGATGTGATTGGTGCAATAGAAGGAAGGGATGCTATCCAAAGGGACCTGGACAAGCTTGAGAATGGGTCCAAGTGAACCTAATGATGTTCAACAAATACATGTGCAAGGTGCTGCACCTGGATTGGGACAATCCCCAGCGTGAGTACAGACTGGGAGAAGAATTCACTGAAAGTAGTCCTGCAGAGAAGGATGTGGGGGTTCCAGTGATGAAAAGCTCAACATGAGCCAGCAGTGTGCACTTGCAGCCCAGAAGGACAGCTGCATCCTGGGCTGCATCAACAGAGGTGTGAACAACAGGTTGAAGGAAGAGATTGACCCCTCTGCTCTGCTCTGCCCTTTTCAGGCCCCACTTGGAGTAATGTGTGCAGGTCTGTGGCCCTCAGCACAAGAAGGATGTTGATCTGTTAGAAAGGATCCAGAAGAGGGACATGAAGATGTTCAAAAAGCTGGAGCAGCTCTCCTATGAAGAAAGGCTGGGAAAGCTGGTGAGGTTCAGAAGAGAAGGCCCTAGGATGAGCTCGCTGCAGCTTTTCAGTACTTAAAGAAGACATATAAAAAAGATGGGGAGCAGCTCTTTGCTCAATCAGATAATGACAGGAGAAGGGGGAATGGTTTTAAACTAAAAGAGGGGAGATTGATTAGAAGTTAGGAGGAAATTCTTCACTCTGAGGGTGGTGAGGCACTGGAACAAGTTTCCCAGAGAGGCTGTGGATGTCCCATCCCTGGGGGTGCTCAAGACCCAGTTAGATGAGGCTCTGAGCAACCTGATCTAGTGGGTGGCATCTCTGCCTCTGGCAGGGGGTATGGAACAAGATGATCTTTAAGGTCCCTTCCAATGCAAGCCATTCTATGATTTTATGATTCTATGATTCTATGAATCTATGATTGATTCTATGACTCTATGATTCTATTATCCTATGAAAATGCCTCTGGATCTTATCCAAGCCCTGTGACAGCCCCTAGAGCATTTCCAAACCCTGCAACAGGCACTGCAGCTGAACCAGAGAACCAACTCATGCCATTATCGGTTGCTCCTCTACATATGATGAAACAATGGGTGTGAAAGTCAGCTTTTTAGTAAGGAAAGGAATTCCTACTAACAGGGGGAAGGAGGATGAAGAGGATGATGAAGACTGCTCAGAAGTAAGGCCAGAAGTGAGACCAGGAGGAGGAAAAGGCAGATCTTAGGGAAGGATATCCTTCAAGGAAGAAGTTGTATGTCACCCAGGCAAGTGGACCACCATGGAGAAGGGGTATCCAGTACCTGAGGGAATTAACTGTGCTGGAGGTGACTTTTGGAGATCTAGGTAATGGCCAGATATCCAAAGATCAAGATGAAATCAAGTGTATGCAACCCATGAGGTGGAAGTTTCTTCAGAGTGCCTCATTGTCATATACCAACTCATTTTCAGTAATGACCTGAGAAGGAGAGGGACTGCGGTGGTTTCATTTTACTATGCAGCTAAGCTCCACCACAACTACTGCCTCACTCTCCTTCATCAAAGAAAAAAAAGAAGAAAATATGATGGAAAAGCTCAAGTGTTGAGATAAGGACAGAGAGATCACTCACCAATTACCATTTTAGGCAAAACAGGCTCATCATAGGGAGATTAACATAATTTATTGCTTATCATTAACAGACTAGAACAGTAGGAAACTAAAAGCAAACTAAAAACACCTTCCTCCCCCATCCACCCTGCTCCAGCCTGGGGTCCCTCCCACAGGATGCTGTCCTTCCCAAACTGATCCTGTGGGGGCTTCCCACAGGCAGCAGCTCTTTAAGAACTGCTCCCACATGGCTCTGCACCACGGGGCCCATCCCCCAGGAGCAAACCACTCCAGCACGGGTCCCCCATGGGCAGCAGCTCCTTCCAGGTCCCCTGCTCCTGCATGGGCTCCTCTCCATGGGCTGCAGCTCCGGCCTGGGGCCTGCTCAGAGTAGGGTATGGGAGGTTGGGGGAGGGAGGATTCTCCATGGTCTGCAGCCTTCAGGTCAGATGCTCGTCTGTGGGATCCTCCACAGGCTGCAGTGTGGAGATCTTCTCAACCATGGGACCCATAGGCTGCAGGGGGACAGCTTGCTCCTCCAGGGGCTTCTCCACAGGCTGCAGGGAAACTTGTGCTGCATGCCTGGTGCACCTCCTGCCCTCCTTCTGCACTTACCTTGGGGTCTGCAGGCTTTCTTCTTGCACTCCCAGCTGCTGTTGTTCAGCACATTTTTTTTTTTTTTTTCCCCTTTCTTAAATGTGCTCTCACAGAGTCACAACCAGTGTTACTCATTGGCTCAGTTCTGGTCAGCAACTTGGTCCTTTTGGATCCAGCTGAAACTGGCTCTAATCTAACACTGGGCAACTTCTAGACCTTTCTCACAGAAGCCACCCCTGCAGCCTCCTTGCTCTCAAACCCTTGCCACATGACTACTGAGGCAAAGTAAAAGGCTGAGGTTCTTAATACCTTCTTTACATCTGTCTTTATTAGCCAGACCAGTTATTCTTGCAGTACTCCCCTAGGATGGGGACCATAACTCCTTCCTCCTTCCTTTCCCAGTTCAGGTGGAAATGAAGTTTAACAAAGGTAAGTGCTGGGTCCTGCACCTGGGACGGGGCAACCCTGACTATACGTACAGACTGGGTGATGAGATGCTGGAGAGCAGCCCCGCAGAGAGGGATCTGGGGATTGTGGTTGACAGCAAATTGAATGAGCCAGCAGTGCGCCCTGGCAGCCAGGAGGGCCAACTGCATCCGGGTATGCATCAAACATGGCATTGCTGGTCGGTAGAGGGAAGTGATTGTCCTGCTCTACTCTGCACTGGTCCGGCCTCACCTCAAGTACTGTGTGCAGTTCTGGGCACCACAGTACAAGAAGGACATTAAACTGTTGGAGAGTATCCAGAGGAAGGCAATGAAGATGGTGAAGGGCCTAGAGGGGAAGACATATGAGGAGCGGCTGAGGTCACTGGGCCTGTTCAGCCTGGAAAAGAGGAGGCTGAGAAGGGACCTTATCATGGTCTACAACTTTCTCGCAAGGGGGAGTGGAGAGGCAGGTGACCTATTCTCTGTAAACACCAGTGATAGGACCCGTGGGAATGGTGTTAAGCTGAGGCAGGGGAAGGCTGGACATCAGGAAGAGGTTCTTCACCGAGAGGGTGGTTGCACACAGGAACAGGCTCCCCAGTGAAGTAGTCACTGCACCAAGCATGTCTGAATTTAAGAAGTGATTGGACTGTGCACTTAGCCACATGGTCTAAGATTTTGGGTAGACTTGTGCTGTGTCAGGAGTTGGACTTGATTATCCTTATTTGTCCCTTCCACTTGGGACATTCTATGATTCTATGATTCTATGAAACAGTTATAGACCTGCTGCTCCACCTGGACTGTCACAAGTCCATGGGGCAAGATGGGATCTAACTGAGGGTGCTGAGGGAGTTAACAGGTACGATTGCTAGGCCACTTTCAATCGACTATCAGTAGTCATGGTCATCTGGAGAGGTCCCAGAGGGCTGGAGACTTGTTAATATGACGCCCATCCATAAGAAGGGTTGTAAGGAGGACCCGGGAACTACAGACTCATTAGCCTGACCTCAGTGCCAGGAAAGGTTATGGAGCAAATCATCTTGAATGCAATCATGCAGCACATGTGGGACAACCAAGTGATCAGACCCATTCAGCATGGATCGATGGGCAGAGGCGAATGGGATGAGGTTCAACATGGCTAAGTGCCAGGTCCTGCACTTTGGTCACAGCAACCCCCTGCAATGCTACAGGCTTGGGGCAGAGTGGCTGGAAAGCTGTGCAGAGGAAAAGGACCAAGGGGTGCTGATTGATGCTGACCTGAACATGAGCTGTCAGTGTGTGTGTGTGGTTAAGGGCACCCTGGCTTATAACAGGAATAGTGTAGCCAGCAGGAACAGGGAGGTGATCATCCCCTCGTATTCTGCTCTAGTGACGCCGCACCTCGTGTACTGTGTTCAGTTTTGGGTCCCTATAAGAAGGACATTGAGGCCCTGGAGCATGTCCAGAGAAAGGTTATGAAGCTGCTGAAGGGCCTGGAACATAAATCTTATGAGGAGCAGTAGAGGGAACTGGTGTTGTTTAATCTGGAGAAGAGGAGGTTCAGGGGAAAACATATTGCTCTCTACAGCTACCTGAAAGGAAGATGTGGGGAGCTGGGGGTCAGCCTTTTCTCACAGATAAACAGTAATAGGACTAGAGGGAATGGCCTCAAGTTGTGCCAGGGGAGGCTTAGGTTAGAGATTAGGAGACATTTTTTCTTGAAAAGAGTAGACAGGCATTGGAACGAGTTGCCCAGGGAGGTGACAGTGTCACTGTCCCTGAGGGTGTTTAAGGAAAGGTTGGACATGGTGTTTAGGGACATGGTTTATTGGGTGACATTGATAATAGGGTAATGGTTAGACCAGATGATCTTGGAGGTCTTTTCCAACCCTAATGATTCTATGATTCTAAACCCAAGACAGGGATAAATGCTGAATAAATTGACTGCCCACATCTAGCAGTACAAAATCTCTCTTCTTTCCTACAGGCCTTCTTCTTGGCTGAGGAGAAAGAGGTCCAGCGAATCAGAGAGAATATATCTTTCACATAACCTATACAAGAAGGTATCTCAGCTAGTAGGAGTAAGAATTTATCTGACCAAAAGAGAGGAGATAGTGGGCACACATCACGGACCACCCTGTGATTTCACCTGCACAACCACAGGGAGGATATAGAGAAGTGGGATGGAAAGTCTACCTTGAATCTAGAGGCATGGGTTTCAATGAAAAACAGTGGAAAAAGGCAAATCTTCCAGGAAAATGGATGCTCCAGTTTCTAGTGGGCAGTTCTTCCGTTAGAGTAGGTGGGCTGATCTTATTTCTGACTTTAATGAAGGAATGTTTAACTCACATTTGCAACAAGTGAGTAATGACTTTGAACACAATGATCAGGATTAGAGGGGTCCTAACTCCAGCCAGGTGGAAGAAAAGGAAAATTGGATGTTTTGAGTTTATAGAGAATGCATATTCCAAATTACAGTCTGATTAGCACAGAAGAAAAATGGTTTCAAATGGGGTCCTAAGTAACAACAAACCTTTGAACAAATTAAATGGGAGATAGTGCATGCAGTAGCACTTGGGACAGTCCAAACAGGACAAGATGTAAAAAATGTGCTCTACACTGCAGCTAGGGAGAATGCAGCCTCTGGCAGAAAGCACCAGGGGAGACTCAAGGTCAACCTCTATCGTTTTGGGGTCAGGGATGCAGAGAATCAAACACCTTCTATATTCTAACTGAAACAGAGACAGTGTCAGCATAAGGGGTTTGAGCTGCTTCACATTTGGTTAGTGTGGAAGCACAGCTCCTCTTAACTCCTGCTGCTGTGCTGGATGTTCGAAGGAGGGGTTCCCTCTACATATCATGCACCTGATGCTATGTGGAGTAAGCAGGTCACACCAATCAGGCAATGGTGAATATACCAAATACCAAACCCCTGTCACACAGGGATCATGGACTGGCCAGAGGGTGGGCACTTTGGAATATCATCAGATGAAAAGGTAATGCATGCTGAAGAGGCCCCACTGCAAAATCAGAAGCAATATGTCCTGTTCACTGATAGGTCCTATTGTATTGTGGGAAAACATCAGAGATGGAGTGGAGACCAACGTGACAATTTGCAGGAACTGCTGAAGGAGGAGGTGAATCAAGACAATTTACAGAAGTAAAGGCCACCCATCTGGCTTTAGATATTTCTGAAAAAAAAAAATATATGTGGCCAGTACTTTATCTCTACACTGACTCATGAATGGTGGTAAATGCCAAATGTTTGGGGTGGTTACAGCAGTGGAAGCAGAGCAACTGGCAAAGCAGAGGCAAACCCACCTGGGCTGCTGTACTGTGGCAAGACACTGCTACCAAGGTAGAGAACCTGGTTGTAACAGTATACCATGTGGTCACTAACAGAAGAGTCAGGCCACTGCAGAACATCGAAACAGCAGTAGATGGATCAGGCTGCTAGGATTGAAGTGGCTTAGGTGGAAGAGTGGTGTTCTTCAGGGGCTGGAATAGGGACAGGCACTGATTAACACCTTTGTCAGTGACGTGGACAGTTGGATCAAGTGCAACTCAGCAAGTGCACAACACCAGGTGCTGTGGTGTCATCAGTATTCTGGAGGGAAAGGTTGCCATCCAGACAGGCCTTGACAGGCTTAAGATGTGGGCTCCTTGTGAACCTCATGACCTTCAACAAGGTCAAATGCATGGTTCTACATCTGGTTGAGGGCAATCCCAAGCACAAATACTGGCTGTGCAGAGAATTTTTTGAGAGCAATCCTGAGGAGAAGGACCTTGGTGATGTTCATTGATGAGAAGCTCAACAAGAGCCAACAATGTGTGCATGCAACACACAAAGCTGACTGTATTCTGGGCTTCATCAAAAGAAGTGTGGCCAGCATGTTGAGGGAGGTACCCTCTACTCTGCTCTTGTGAGACCCCACCTGGAGTACTATGTTCAGCCGTGGGGCCCCAAAAGATCAGGAACATGTACTTATCAGAGTAAGTCCAGAGGAGGGCCATGAGGATGATCAAAGGGATGGAGCACCTCTCTTATGAAGACAGGCCAAGATAGTTGGGGTTGTTCAGCCTGGAAAAGGGAAGGCTCCAGAGAGACCAGTCTTCCAGTACCTAAAGGAAGCCTACATGAAAACTGGAGAGGGACTCCTTACCAGGGAGTACAGTGATAGGACAAGGAGTAATGGCTTTAAACTAAAAGAAGGTAGATTTATCCTAGATATTCAGAAGAAATTCGTTACTCAGAGGATGGTAAGGCATTGGAACAGGTTGCCCAGAGAAGCTTTGAATGCCTATTCCTGGAAGCATTCAAGCACGCAGTCAAAGACTTTTTGGCTCTCACACTGCCCTGCCAGCAAGGATGCTGGGAGTGCACAAGAAGCAGGGAGGGGACAGAACCAGGACAGGTGACCCAAACTGACCAAAGGGGTGTAGCATACCATATGATATTATGCAGAACAATAAAGATTAGGAGAGGTACTTGGGGGAAAAGGGGGTGGGGGGAAGGGCAAAAGTGATGATGCACAATGCAATTGGTCACCACCCACTGATGTCCAGCCAGCCACACGGTTTGGCTGGCTGGACATCAGTGGGTGGTGACCAATTGCATTGTGCATCATCACTTTTGTATATTATTATTATTATTATTATTATTATTATTATTATTATTATTATTATTATTATTATTATTATTATCAGTTCCTTTTGTGTCCTTTTGTGTTCTGCGAAACTGTCTTTATCTCAACCCACAAGTTTTACTTTTTTTTTTTTTTTCCTCCCAATTCTCTTCCCCATCCCACTGCTTAGCTGACTGCTAGGCTAAACACAGACACACACACACACACAAACATGTTGGAAAGGGATCTCTTTCCATGGGACAAATTCCAAGTTAATTCACAAACCTGGCCAATATCACCAAAGTTAATGGGGTTGAAAAGGGTGTAAGTTAAAACAGACATGGCCCTGTATGTTTCCAGATTTTCCTCTTGTGACTTATCAGAGAAGGAAATGATTTGATTTTTTAAAAAACAAATTCTGACAGCTTGAGGTGGAAGTTAATGCCTTTTTTCCTGCCAAAATTTATATAATTTGCGGTGGAAAAATACATTTTATATGCTATGATGAATTGAAGTGCTCACTGGATGTTATACTGAAATGGAATTGTCTTCTCCAGATTGCTGTTGCAGTTAACATAATGATATATAACTGCACATTTTTTTTTTTTTCCCTGATATGTATTTTCTTGCTTTCTGGCTATTACATAAACACCAAGTTTATTAATTATCTGCCAATGTGAAAATCCATGTACATTGATTGTCTTGCAATCATTGTTATCTATCTGGAGAAGAGGGACTTTGTATAATTGCTGCACAGTTACTTTGACTACTGTAAATACTCAAGTGTCCATACTCAAACTCTTAGTGTAGCTCTTGACCTAAATGCATGAAGTTTACTAAATATTTGGTATTTCCTCTGAAGATAATGGAAAATACTTCCAAGCTCAGCACTTTTAAAAACTGTGCCATCTGGCCTGGTTGATTCTAATGCTTGAGGTGTATGTGACAGAAATATTTGTCAGAAACAAATGTGTGGCTTTTGCTTCTTCCTTTTTTTGACCAAAAATAAATAAATAAATAAATAAATAAAAGAAAATCTGTGCAAACATAAAAGACATGGAGTGACAAGGAGAAGTTCAGACACAGATGATAATGGAAGTATCATCTGTTTTTAACTATATCCAAAAAGTGAAGACTAATGTTTTCCATAATTCTCCCAGTCTTTTTAAACGTTCCTATATATTGGCAAATCTTTTGTTCCCAGAACAATAAACATGCATAAGTGTAGACATTTATCCTTTTTAATATATTTCTGGACAGAAAGGAGTATATCTGACAATTTGTGGAAACATATTGGCACCTCAGTTTTGGGGAGGAAGGTGGAGGAAGAGAAGAAGACTGAGAAGTGCTGGAAGAAAAAACTTGGTGAAAAAATTGAAATAGAAAGTCAGATAATGGCACTGAGAAGCAAAGTTTTTAAATTCTTTCATTCCCTTTGGCAAGCAATTTTTATTTGCACATTCATCTTATTTTTTTTAATTTTAAATTTGAGTACTTAATTAAAGTCTTCAGAAATTTGAGTGAAACAGCTATTTACCTTCTTAATAGCCATATCCTTACACAAACAAACACTTTCTTTTGCTTTTGGCCTCCAAATATATCAGGCCTATGGTCTTTCAATTTTATTTTATTTTATTTTATTTTATTTTATTTTATTTTATTTTATTTTATTTTATTTTATTTTATTTTATTTTATTTTATTTTATTTTATTTTATTTTATTTTATTTTATTTTATTTTATTTTATTTTTATATATTTTGTTTGTTTGTTTGTTTTGTAAACAGGAAGCTTTGCTGAGCTATTATTAAAAAAAAAAAACTAAAAATTGAACTGATCAATAAAGGTTGATTCAATTCAGTCAGTTCAGTCAGAACAGTCAATTCACCTGTTCCAATTACATGTTAATTTAATTACATATTGCTATTGCATTAGCTATACATGTTTTTGTGAATAAAGAAAGAAAGAAAGGTTAAATGTATGTTTAGAGTTGCTATACTGTTCTTTAACTGTCAAGTCTTATATAACTTTCTTGTTCTTAAGAATGGTAATTTGATATTTCACATACACGTGAAAATAGAATAGTGTATTTTCATTATGTTAGGATGGATGACAGTACAGGCTACTGAAAGAGAAACATATCTTGATAAAAGAAAACAACAACAACAACAAAACAAGAGTTACACTATATAGATTATCTTCCTGATTCTCTCACAGCATAGCTATGTAGTAGATATTGATATTCACCAAGGCATAGCACTGTAAGAATTTTAATCTGTTTTCACTACTAGATTCAACATTCTCTTTCCTTTGAACTGTTTGAGAAACTCCAGTTCAAAATAAACATTCTTCAGGGATGGGAAAATTATTATTTTTTTTTGTGTGTGTGTGCTAATTTTCAAAAGTAATGAACAGGTGAAAAGAATCTCTTCCACAAAGTACCTGTAGACACAGACTTGGATAACCCTGAGACTTGAACCCCAATCTATTCAGTGGAAACTGGATGCTTCAGCTTTTTCAGTCTTGTGGGCCAAACTGTCCTAATCAAATTGATCTAAATATATATATTTCAGTGTTTATCTCAGCAACATAACTTGGCCATGCATTTGATGCCCCTGTTGGCCTGGGTGTGCGTGCATGTCTGTGTATATGTGTAGACATCATCAAAATAAAACCATCAAGGTCTTGTTGGTAAGAGAGAGAAAAAAGATGGTTACCTGTTAACGTTGCTTGGCTTTTAACCTGGATTAAATACACTTATAATTCACTGTGATATACTATAAATGATGGCAAAGGCTAATTACCGGGATAATTTCTGTTTATTTGCTCCATTCTAAAATTCACAAAAGGAAATAGCATTATTATTATTAACGTTTATATTTGTATTTATTTTCATTTTTATTATTTTTTTTTCTGTGATGAAAGAAATGGCAACAGTGTCATCCTTAAAAAACAAACAAACAAACAAACAAGCAAACAAAAACATCACATGCCCTTCATTGTTAAGTGTGAAACCTCAATGACTGATGTACAATGCTACGTTTACTGCAGCTCTTTCCAAACCATAAGGTTGTTTAATTTAGACAAGAAAAGTACTTTGTAGTGCAGTGCATCCTGAACTATGAGGATATACATTCCAGTTGGATTTAACCTGTACATTATCCTGTACATTTTATGAGAGTAGATGTGTTCCAGAGTGGAACTGAATCTGCAGATTAGAGTATTTGATTTTGACAGGCCGAGACAGTTGGGGTTGTTCAGCCTGGAAAAAGGAAGGCTCCAGAGAGACCGGCCTTCCAGTACCTAAAGGAAGCCTACATGAAAACTGGAGAGGGACTCCTTACCAGGGAGTACAGTGACAGGACAAGGCTTTAAACTAAAAGAAGGTAGATTTATCCTAGATATTCAGAAGAAATTCTTTACTCAGAGGATGATAAGGCTTTGGAACAGGTTGTCCAGAGAATCTGTGGATGTCTCATCCCTGTAAGTGTTCAAGGCCCAGTTGGATGGGACTGTGAACAACCTGGTCTGGTGGTAGGTGTTCCCTGCCTATGGTAGCGGGTTTGGATTTAGATGATCTTTAAAATCTCTTGCAACCCAAATTATTCTATCATTCTATGAATCCATGAATTTCCAGTCTTTTAAAAATTCTGTTTATAAATTGTTTGTGAATACATTATTTTATTTATTTATTTATTTATTTATTTATTCAGAATTTAAGATGTTAATGGTACTCGTGTATTTATTTTTGTTTTTGTTTCACTTACTTGAAGAGCCCCCAGTGAAATCACCCAGGTTATCTGTAGCTGATCCCAACTAGGAAATAAAATTCTTCAAGAAACATAAAGGGTGGAATACTGTCAAATAACATCAACATCATCAACATCTACAGGTAGGAATAATTAATTGTCACTGAACACCCTCTTTTTTTTTTTTTTTTTATAGTGGTACGTAACATTTTATGTTATGTAGAGCTATATATAATTATGTAATTATTAACTACAACTAAATGAACCTAGTTCCATGTCATTCATAACACATTTGTCCAACCTCCTCTTAAAGATTCCTAATGTCAGACACAGAACTTTTCTGGACAATTTATCCTAATAATTCACCATTCTTGCTGTTAGAAGATCCTTTCTTGCTTTACTTGGAGCTAAACAACCCTAAGTCATTCATTTTTTATTTTTATTTTTTCACTGTGAGCTTTCTGTAGCCCTTCTTCATCAGGTTGTTTTGTTTAGCGTTTTCATCATTTGGTTCTCACTAACTTCTAAGCATGAAATAGCAAAATGTACAAACAATGCAAGTGCACCTTTGCTGAGAATGCTGGAGGTAATTCTATTCATACAGTCTGTGTTCTTGCTAAAGCATCACAGAGTAACTTAGTCTTTTGCTGAAGCACTTTGGCTTGACCTACTCATACACAAATTCTGATATACTGTAGCTCTTAAATAATTTTCTCCACACTATCTTGTCAGTTACTGCAGACCCTGGCTAAGTCTGTGCCAAGTAGCTAATGAATTGGTAAGACTTCAATTTGTGAAGTTACTCTCAATAAATCCATAAAGGATAACTTCATGAACCAGATTCTGTTTTTCTGTAGGATTTATTTTTTTTTTTTTAAGCACTTCACAGTTTAATTCCTTTCTCTGGCATGTTTGTACTGTTATTTGCAAATTAAACAAGCATATTTTTACTACTATACCACACAAACCATTTATAGAATATTGAATAGGTCCAGATCCAGAACATGTTGCCCCTAACTCATCCAGTGTGTCTTTTTATTTTGATATTGTTAAGATTTTTCAAACATGTTGTAAAAATACATCAATTATTTAAGCAGACCAAACCTTCATAATTTGTTTGAGAAAATACTAAGAAAGATAACGTCTAATAATCTGAGTAGAGTCAGGAGATTTGTTACCACTTATTTTTCCTACCTGCTTATGTAAAAGGCCCACTACTCTTTGTTTGAGAAATTACAGTTTGTGACACCCCCAGTTTCTGTTGAAGCTGTGTCATGACTCATCTCCTGATATATTTAAAGTATTTGCCACAAAACCATTTAATTCTTCCCAAACTCCACTACCATCCTCCACCTAATGCCCCTGCATTTTCTGACTTCTGAAGCAGGAATGGTGAATGTGTAATTTAAATACTTCCCTTTATTATTTTTGAGAGATGGGAACACAGTTTATATTCTTCAAACTTCAAACCTTTTAGTCTTTGCACATTCTTGACAAAATCTTTAATAGCTTTAGTGAGAATCACACAGTTCACTAAAAATTATATGATAAAATTCATGAATATTTCCCAGATTATCTCAGTTTTTAACTCAGTGAATTCTGCCAGCTCTAGTTCATATGTCACAGAAGGAGGGTATATATGCATAGGTTTATCTTGAATTTCACAGGACTACCTCGTGAAAATTGTGTGGTACCAAATCAGATAGTGATTCTGCATTTACAAGAGCATCAGTAGAAATTGTTTTCAGTAGAATATTGGCTGACAGTAACATTTTGTCCCCTCTTTTCCTGCTTCCTGCTGCATATATAAAAACTACATAAACCTTTGAAAGACATACATTAAAAGATTAATTTAACAATATCTTAGTCTGTTCAGTGATTTTCTATTAACTGGGTAATTATAACTCATTCATTTTGTAGGAATATCACGGATATTGTCATCAAAGTGACTACTAAAAGGATACTGAAAATATGGTATGAGATATATTCACAGCTGGAGGAGAGTAAGATAACTTGGATCTGAAAAACATATGAAAGATATGAGATAAAGCAAATGTTCACTACCTAAAAATATATTCTACACATATGCATGCAGACAGCTCATGTGTGGGTGTAATACCCACATAATAAATTTCAGAGCCACAATAAGTCTTGTATTTTTCTTGTACCCTAGACAGTCTAACACGTCCTCTGACCACTAATTCAGGTCTCCTAGGATTCATTTTGACATTCAAAATCCCTCTATATCCTCAAGCAGCTGTCACTCCTTAAATAAACTTTCTAGAGGAATGCTTCCTTTCCTGTATCAAAATTACATTGGACTGCACCCTGGTTGGACAAAACTTAGTCCTGGACCAGAAACAGATTTGACTTCCAGTGTTTGTAATTGCTCATGGCAAGTGCAGAATTTTATGTGTTTGGAAAGCTAACTATCACAGTTCTTCAAATAATGTCAGTTCCATGAATATAAACACCTAAAGCAACACACAATGCTTTCAAAACCAATTTTCACCTTGTTAGTCTGTTTTTCCATACATAGCAAAACAAGTATCCAGTAGAGAAAACTAAAATCAAGTATTATTTGAAATGTATAGTTTTGCCTCTAATCATGGCAGAGTTCTCAGATCCGGATTATTTTCTGTTCTCCTTAGTTAATAAACACAAACTGTTTTAATTTTATTAATATTTTTGAGATATGTTGAACTGACATTTGATGTATTTCCTGTGTTTGATAGCAAGCTGTGGAATAAGTTTAAGAAAACCTGCTCTCCTTGGATATACTGAAAAAGTCTTATCTGCTAAACTAGCAGATAAACATAGTCAAACAGATACAGTAGAATTCCCTTTCTGACTCCATATAGATTAGTACATACTGTAATAATGCTCTTTCTGCAATTCAATTTAACCATTAACTACCTGCAAACGAAAGTAACCACCCTTTAAGCATTTCATTTCTATGTCAAAATGAAAGGAAATGAAAAACAAAACAAAACAAAACAAAACAACAACAACAACAACAACAAAAAACATAAACAAGTGTCAATTCCTCAGAACAGGAACCAAGAAAGGCAACAACAAAAACACAAAACAGTATATTTGGGCCTCTATTTTAACTGAAGGGTAGTGACAAACCTTGCTTGTGACGAGAGGAAAGGAAAAAGTTAGCCATCTGGAATACATAAATTAAGAGATATGCTATATTTATAGCTGCTTTTACCATGAGATGTCTGACTCAAACAACATAAGAATCACAACATTATCACAGAATCTCCTAGGTTGGAAGAGACCTCCAAGATCAACTAGTCCAACCTCTGACCTAACACTAACAAGTGCTCCACTAAGCCATATCACTAAGCTCTACATCTAAACATCTTTTAAAGACCTCCACGGATGGTGACTCAACCACTTCCCTGGGCAGCCTGTTCCAGTGCCTAACAACCCTTTCAGAAAAGACTTTATTCCTAATATCCAACCTAAACCTCCCCTGGCTCAACTTTAGCCCATTCCCCCTTGTCCCGTCACCAGGCACGTGGGAGAACAGACCAACCCCCACCTCACTACAGCCTCCTTTAAGATACTTGTAGAGAGCAAAAAGGTCACCCCTTAGAATCCTCTTCTCCAGGCTGAAAGATATACCATTCTCCATTATGGTGAAAGATATACCAGTACAATCAACTTAAGTGTTAAACTACAGATGTCAGATTGTAAATAAGGCTTACTGGTGCTCAACCTTGCAACACACTGATGTGGCTCTGAACAAACAGCATAAAATGTACTGTACAGTGGTAACCTTACTTTTTCAATTCATTAATGGCTTACACTATTTTAAGAATTGTGCTAGAAGGCGTCATGAAGAGTCTGGTCCAGCCATGTTATTCTTGTTATCAGGATGATCTGTGCTATCCATATGATAATAACTATAGGTATCAATGCCTGAAATCATGCTAAGCAACTTGAAAACAAAATTGCATGAAGTTTCTGGCTGAGAGAGTTTGAATTTTGATGTTTTAATCATGCACATTTACAAGGGTACAGAAAGACATAATAATGTTTTGCATTTCATTAACATCTATTGTCCTTTTTTTCCCCTTCCCCTTCCCCTTCCCCTTCCCCTTCCCCTTCCCCTTCCCCTTCCCCTTCCCCTTCCCCTTCCCCTTCCCCTTCCCCTTCCCCTTCCCCTTCCCCTTCCCCTTCCCCTTCCCCTTCCCCTTCCCCTTCCCCTTCCCCTTCCCCTTCCCCTTCCCCTTCCCCTTCCCCATCCCCTTCCCCTCCCCCTCCCCCTCCCCCTCCCCCTCCCCCTCCCCCTCCCCCTCCCCCTCCCCCTCCTCCTCCCCCTCCCCCTCCTCCTTCCCCTTCCCCTTCCCCTTCCCCTTCCCCTTCCCCTTACCCTTCCCCTTCCCCTTACCCTTCTCCTTACCCTTACCCCTTTCCCCTCCCCTTCCCACTCCCCTTTCCCTTTCCTTTCTCCTTTTCTTTTTTGTTGCTAAAAAACTTCTTTCTACAGTTTCAAAGCTGCTAAACATCTGAGCAATAAAACTTTTAATTCAACGGACTTGAACTCATCGTTCACAGTATAGGACTTCAAAGATGTGTTACAAGGCCTTCTGGTAAAAACAATATTTTACAGTTTTAGTATTTTTTTTTTTCCTTGACCATCTCCTGGGGGTCTTCAGTGCTTCCATATTTTGAAATAGGATAAGGTTTTCAATGTGCTCTGTTCTGTATTTTGAGCTTGTATGCATCTATGTCTACTCTGATGGCATGAAGAACAGATTCTAAAATCATTGAATTGAACTTGTCCCTTGAAAAGTAAACACAGCAAGCAATAACAAAAAGCAATTAGCCCTGTTTCAGAATATACCCCCCAAACTGCTAATAATGATAATGCAGACATGAACTCTATTGTGCTTTACTCAAATAGAATATATATATGTCTCCAATGAATAGGCAAACTGAATGCTGAAAGTCTGTTTAAGAAAAATCATTAACATTATTTACATGGGTGAATATTCTGTCACTGGAAAACAGAAGTAAAAAGCTAATTTACAGTAACTTGAATGAATTTAAAACATAGATTTATTCACACTACTTGGAAACCTTTTCTTGTTCCAGAATATGACAGTAAGCGAATCAGATCACACAAGTATCTTTGTATTTTAGTGAACTTTTTCTCAGCAACTCTCATTAACCAGTGTGAATATGTGATCGACAAATCAGTAACTCTTGACACTGCATCTCCTGAGTATATATTTTCACATTCTATGGTTTCCCACAGATTTTTTTATTTTATTATTATTATTATTTTTTTTTTCAGAAGACAAAATTGTTGTTGTATTCTCTCTTTCTCTCACTGTTAGGGTTTGCTAAATGATATCACATTTTTAGTAATGTTCTTAGATGCTCATTCATGTTTATGCACTTGGGAACTAGTTTTCTACCATTTACAGCCAAAGAGGATAAAAGGTCTCATACATCAAACAAAACTTTGAGCAACTGTTTTTCTGCCTTTCACAGTAACAATTTCTACAGAATAATATCAAACCTTTTTCATATTATTACTGAAATATAACAAATGCTAAGTAACCCAGACATTCCTGGGCATCTGGCGAATATCAGCAGTATAAACTTTCTCTTTATTTTTAAAATAATTTATGTTTTTAATTCAATTATAATAAATCAGTTGTATCTTGCCTTTCGCTGTATCACTGTATGATGATATTAGAGGTTAATCACACTCAGCAGTTTATTTTGTCATTGTTGCTTAGTCATCTCCTGACTCGCTGTCCACTGCCAATAAGAATTTGATGTGAAGAATGACTTGAGCAGATACTTATCCTTCAGCCTGCAAAAGTTTCTGAAACTTCCTTCTCAGTGTTTCTTTTCTATGAGACCTTTCTTTTCCTTTTCTCAAACTTTCTTACCAACTGCAAACAAATGCATTAGTTTTGGTTGCATAAATCACACGCATTCAAAGTGTGCAATTTCAGAGTTCACCTTAATTTGTCCCTTGGAAGTCAGTTCTGTAGCAACATCACCTCCTAAATTGCCATCCTCTTTTATTTTCTTTACCATTCAGAAAACTAGTAGTAAGCAAATCTTTTTGGCGGCACATTGGAAATAAAAAAATCACACTTTCAGACAGAAGACAAACACACTGCAGATCATATGGCCACAGGATGTTTAGGTTATTCAGAACTCTGCAGGTTCTGAACACTTTTAGACAAACTCATGGATGAAAAAGTCAAGTGTCATGGTATCTGCTTAAAATTCTCTGTTACAGACCAGCCTTACAATGGGTAGTGTTACTCTAACACACTTACTATATATTCCATTTGTGTTCTGATTTGTCTATAAGCAAGTGTTTGATATTACCTGGTGTCAGAAACAGAATACTTTTTTCCAATTAATTATTTTGTCTGAAGTATGATAGCCTTTTTTTTTTTTTTTTTTTTTTTTTTTTACGATAGCCCGATTTCCTCACTTCAACATAGGCTTCTCCTTTGGCTATTTTTTATCATGTCCTAGATTGGATTTCTCATAATTTATGGTATAAATTATGGTATTTCTCATATCTTTATGGTATTTTCCTTTGAAGTTTGTTGTTAACATTTTCAAAATATTACTTCTACACTTCAATATTATAGTGCACATATTTTTGTTCCACTGATTCACAGTTCATTTATTATTGTTGATTCTAATGTCAACAAATGCAATATCCCATTATAAGTAAATGGACCTCTTTTGATCAGATATTGTAACCTCTTCCCCAGACTTCTTTAATTTTAAAAGAATATTCACAGAAAAAAAAAAAAGAGATTAGATATGAAAACTCTCTCTCTCGCTATTATATAATAATAATAATAATAATAATAATAATAATAATAATAATAATAATAATAATAATAATAATAATAATAATAATAATTTTACTTTAACAACCAGTGCCTCTCTGTTCCCCTCTGTAATATATAATACATCAGATTACAGAGCTATCCTACGCATCTGAGGCTTAAATATGTCCTTGACAAAAATAGATCCCAGAACAAAATATTTGAAAACCAACGTGTCCCTTCTTCCATAGTGGATATATGTTGACAAGTACATTATGATCCATTTTGAAAAACAGCTCTTCAAATAGTTGTCAGTAAGATCTGTGTTTACACATTGCAATGAAGCTTTCTAGGCAGATAAGATTTACAATAGCAAACTGTCAAAGAAAAGAAGCCACCAGGTAAGCACAAATCTTTCAGAGTTTTCCATGGTCATGGGGAACATGAATTCAGGATTTCTGAAGCTCTTTCTCAATCTAGAGAAAGAGCACTTCATTCAAAAGACGGACAATTCTAAATGCAAGGTTTCTTAGGACTGAGGGAGTTGGTCCCTAAAGAAGCATAGACAAATATATTCTCTTAGATATAATACTGGTGATTACTGAAAGCTGAAGTTCTTTTGCTTTAGAAGTTACAGATGGATAATAAATGTATATTCTGAATATCTTGTTAGAAGCAGCATAGAAATTTTTCAGACTTTGAAAGAATATGAGTTAAGAGTGTTGAAATGTTGTTTGCATACATGTGCAATGCCAACTGGTGCTTGTGCTCTCCAATACTTTGTTACTTCAAATTAGCAGACTATTTAGCTCTGGAGACATGTTTAAATTGGATTTATGCTTTAATTACTCTTCAGGTTTACCCTCACACATTAACTCAAGTCACAGGTGCAACACTCAGTTTAAATGAGCATCTGTGGAACGAATCAGATCCCATCTTGTCTTTCTCTGCTCTGGCAAATCAACAGTATGGGCAAGTGCCAACTGCCAGTTCATCCCCTCTCTAAATAGTGAGTAATTTTCATGACTACTGGCATGGCAAAAATATGATCTCAGAGGACGAAGAGACAGAAAGTATGGATGTGAGGTATCAGTAGAAGTGTGTGATGACAGTTTTTAAAAATCTGCATGTATCTGTCCCTACACAAAGCGTACCCAAAAGCCCTGCTCTGATATGTGAGACTTTGATAACATCTGCCCATGCAGATAACACCTGTAGCATGCTATCTCCTCGTATGATTCCAGTACATGCAGAGAAAACAAGCAAAAGTTTTCATGGGGAAGGCTCACCTAAAACCTCTGGACTACACTTGCTTTCTTGTAATAGATAGGTATAACCCAAGGAGAAACAAAGAGGTACAGTTGAACATTGACAACTTTACATCCTAGTGAGAAGCGACATCCTTAGAAAAATTAATGAAGAATTAATGAAGGTAACAACAACTAATTCGCTTAAGTAATGTGGAAAGTCAAAGGGAGTAGCTTGGGACAATGTGATCTATGAGGCCATCAGTGGATCATGCAGGCCATCTAAATTAGAAATAATGTATGTTGGTAATGGAAAGAAATAGAAACAGGGGTGCCTCAGTGAAAAAAGTCTATGGGTGTCATGCTCCTTGAAGACTGACCATACGTTTGAGGGCATGTGGAAGTCAGGTTGCACACCCAGGCTTGCCTGCACTGGGTGATCAGGGTCAGGGATAGGTTTTACTTAGTTATGTTGGCTATGGTGGAGATAGTGATATCAATAGGTGACTGGGATCTGAACAGAGCATGCATCTGTGTATATCTTTGAGTGATAGAATAGAAATAACAATTGGCTTTGTATACCCATGTGGCTTAGAAAATAAATTTTAGGTTTTATGCCTCTGAAACCTTTTCCTGCAGATTCCCTGGCCCAAATTCCTCTGTGACATTATCTGTCTGCATTTAAACATCTTTTAAATATTGTTCCATTTTAAACAGCAGAAGGTCATTGCAAAGTCAGATGAACAATCAAGGACTGCCCTCATCAGAATTAGTTTTAATTTCAGCTATTTTACTACTCCCTTTAGCCAAAGTAAATATCCATAGTGGCCTTTACAGTTAAAAGCCTTTTTTTTTTTTTTTTTTTTTTAACATCCTGCTTCTACATATACATGTACATATTTTTCTATTCCCTTGCTTGCATTTCAGCTTCTTCCTGAATAGTCAATAGTCTTCATTTCATAGAACTGTGATGGTAATAACAATAGCCAACAGAGTTGGGGCTAGTGAAATCACACATCTCAGTGTCTTCCTTCTCATGATCTTACTCTCTGAATTGCCAAAGTGAGCTCTGAAGTGTACAGCAGTTGGACTGCAACATCTAAGAATCCTCTGGGACTGTGAAGTCCAAGAGGCTTGACATATATGACTGTTAGATACAATTAAAGAATTGAAGCATTTGAACTGAAGGTGTTCACAGTCTACTTTCTCTCACAGACACAATCAAGCATAGCCTCATATGTTTGAACTAGTCTTCCAGAGCTAATTTTTATTTTATTTTATTTTATTTTATTTTATTTTATTTTATTTTATTTTATTTTATTTTAATTTTATTTTATTTTATTTTATTTTATTTTTTATTTTATTTTATTTTATTTTATTTTTTCTTCCTTAAAAAGGTTTAACTATTCATCTTGGCAGCTGGAGAAAAAGAAGTTGTAGTACTAATCTAAATTAAATATGAGTGATAAACAGCATTTGCATTCTTTTTTTAAAGAGGCCAGACATTATATCTCAGAGGAGTGAAATTCTTTGTTGGTCATCAAAACACAGAGGAAAGAATTGGAAATATTTCTGCTCACTCAATGCTAGTAGATCTGTTGATGTCTGAACCAAGACTATCCTTACTACATTTTCCCTGTCAACTAAGAGCAAAGCATTTGTTCTTTATACCATAGCAGTAAGCCAAGTGTAAGAGTCTCAGTACAATGAGACCATTAGGCATTAGGGATTTCTTTCAAATCTCACAGATGAAGTGCTAGGCTGAAAACAAAACCCCCACAATATGTGTACCCTTTGCTTTAAATCTGCATCCAAGGAACAGCCCTGATCTAATTTAGGATGAGCAAGTTACACAGAGATGGAGCCTTGCTACATCTCCAGAACAAGTAGGATGAAACACATTGTGTGCATCTAATTATGTCACTGGATGTCACTACAGCTTACCATGTGGGAAGTATATTATTTGTAGAGCAGGCAACGGAGAGTAGGAACTCTCCATATATTTTTCTTCTGTTTGTTTTGCTTTTTTTTTTTTTTTTTTTTTTTTTTTTTTTTTTCCCAGGAGTCACATTGTCCTTTTTTTCCTAAAACTGTGGACATAACTTCCAAATTTTTAATTTCCATATATTCCTTATCAGTTCCCCAGTATGTGTGCATGCTATTTCATAGACGCTGTAATTAAAGATGGTGAATAGTTATTACCTAGTCAGCATGAAACTTCCTCAGAGCTTGTTAGGAACATATTGGATATCTTCTGGGTCTTCCCGTCCCCGAGATAATTATCTCTAGTGTTCTTTGCTGCTTCTTCTCTTTGACCATCTACCACTGAGTCTCAATCTGAAGAGGACTGTAATGACATCAGCACTTTGCAAACATAGGAGATTAACAAAACCAGTTGCGTAGTTCAAAATGGTAAACGGCCTGTACATTACTGCAGGACAATAATTTTGTGCTCTGATCCAATGAAAGCAGCAAACTACTGCAGTTTTTATAGTTAATCTAACTAAAACAAAGCAAAATATAAGTTTTAGGAACAGCAAAGCGTTCTAGGGAAATGAGTAAACAGCAGTAGATGGAAATACTTATAAAATAAAAGGGAATTTATCAGTGTATAAAAATGAGTAAAGTAGCAAGGAAAAAGTAGAAAAATAAATGCATGAAATCTATGATTGCCACCATTGCTAGAGATAATGTCATCCCCAGTTTCTCTGATCTTTCAGCTTTATTTTCTTAGGAAATAGGCAGGGGGAATGATGACTTTCTTGAGGCAGACACACTGAGTTCATTCCCCACCACATAATACAACAATTCATCTGTGCTGCTGTTTGCTGCTGTGTGACATTGTAGTCATGTTCCCTTCCCCCTCCCCCTGTTTCTTTCCTCTCTTATCACCTTGCTTAAACTTGAAGGAAGCAGGAAGTTCACCTATGTCATTTGCTGGGAGCTGAAACACTTTCTGTTTCTTAATGGTGGCAAGAATAGCTCCCAAGATCCAGCACTAGGTGTCTTGAGGCATTCTTGGTTAGTAAACAGAGATCGCAAGACTGGAATATATTATATCCGCTGCTGTCTCCTGGGCGTCATTTATAGATTCTCTGTCAACGCACATGGGTCCTCTATTACAATGAACAGTGTACTTAGTTTATAATTAGAAGTTAATCACAAATCTATAAAAGAAGTTTCCAAATATTGACAATGATTAAGAAAGTGAAATTTCCACATATATAGCTAATTAACTGCTAATTTGAAATTTGTGGAAGTGCATTCTTAAACCAACTTATAATACCTGTAACAGAAATTACTCTTTCTTACCTCTGTAGCAGAAATTACTCTTTCTTACCTTCAGATTCAGCAGTTGTTTGTATACCTGTTATGTCCTAAAGGAGATAAATGGGTCAAAATATAAAACTAGTGTTTTCAGTCATGTGCAGATCTGCTCTGAAAAGTGGCTTTGCTAAAATGGCAGCTTTCTATAAAAAATATAATTTCCCTCTACGCATTCCAAGTTATCTTTCCACACTACCTTTAGCTTTCTGGGGTGGCAGGGAACACAACAGAAAGGAAGAACAATGAAACATACAGTATCCACCATAAAAACATAAGAAAAAAAAAATCCAAGTGTTTGCTGACATTTCTCTCTCTCTCTCTCTTTGACCCTCTTGATGCTCATCTTACCCATAGAACATTAGAGCATGTACAACCACACGACAAAGTGATTTACACATCTCTTAAATTGTCATTATTTATTTGCTTCATAATGTTATCCTACTGTCACTGACTAAAGCCCAACTATTTCAGACACTGTACAAACAAAACCAAAAGGATAGTTTCTGCCTAAAAAAAAAAAAAAAAAAAAAAAAAATCTGGATAAATATAAAAAGATAAGAGGAACACAAGGAAGTAATAACAAGATGAAGATAAGTGGCAATAGTCACAACAGATCTGCAGTGCAAAACTCTTTTTTTAGTGTTTTGTTGTTGTTCTGATGGGTGGGAAAAGACAAGAAAGTTTCAAGGCCATGTGTCTGAGCATGGCTGAAATGTGATGAGGAAACAGCATTACGAATGTTTATGGAAAAAGTCCTCCTGAATGTGAGGAACAGCTTGAAAAAAAAAGTCTGCAAATGTTTATTTCAAAATGTAGTACCTGTAAAGTAAGAGATCTGGACAAGGCTGGGTGAGATATGATCTACTGATACACATACCTCCTATCAGTAAGTTGGTAGGACACTGAGAATTACTGAACAGGAAGCAGACAATGCATGTTTGACACTGTAAAAAGAAGAGCCTGTGGAGCTATTGAAAAGAGAGAAATCGTCACTCCATTCCTAGGCAAATCGTTTCTCTCTGAGATTTAAAAAAAAAAAAAAAAAAAAAAAAAGCTATTAAATAGCAAAGTCTTCCAAGGGAGTGTGGTGTTTTTGTACTTGCCTGCTTCCTTCCTTTATTTCATGAATGGATCATGAAGTGGGCAGCAGCTTGGTGTCCGTTATTGGGTCTGAAGGAAAAAAATAACTATTTATAGGAGTGAAAAATAAGCCATGCCACCTTTTTTTTTTCTTCTTTTTTTTTTTTTTTTTTTTTTTTTTTTCTTTTTCCCTTCTTCTCTGAATGTGTGTGTGTGCATGTCCATATATTTTGTGTTTAGATATATGTGTGTGTGGGGATGGATGTGTATGTGTACACGTGTGTTTTTAACAGAGAAGTCTCTATTTATATTCAGGACTACCAGGATACACAATAAATGCATGGCACAAAGAATTTCAAAGATGCCAACCAGGAAGACAAATGAGTAACTCACATGGAAATATACACCCTGTTATATCCACTAATACCAAGTGAGCTCCTCATGATTAGCTCTATAATAGTGATAGACCATATGTACTCAAGTGCCAAACCAAGTTATGGCCTGGCATACAACCATCTATAGATCTTTTTAGGAAGCTGGTCAAAATGAGGAAACAAATCACTGAACAATTTAGGTTGGCAGGGTGCCTCTGGAGGTTATCTTGTCCATCCCCCCACTCAAGCAGGAACACCCAGAGCAGGTTGCCCAGGACCATGTCCTGATGGCTTTTGAAGGTCTCCAAGAAGGCAGACTTGAAATCTACCATGGTAACCCATGCCAGTGTTTGGTCACCCTCACAACAAACAAGTGCTGCCTGATAGTTAGATGGAACCTGAACCTCTTCTAGTTTGTTCCCTGTTGTCCTGGCACTGGACACCACTGGAACTGTCTCCATCTTCTTTGTACCCTCCCTTCAGGTATTCAGAGAATCACAGAGTATCACACAGAATCACAGAATTTCTAGGTTGGAAGAGACCTCAAGATCATCGAGTCCAACCTCTGACCTAACACTAACAGTCCCCACTAAACCATATCCCTAAGCTCTACATCTAAACGTCTTTTAAAGACTTCCAGGGATGGTGACTCCACCACTTCCCTGGGCAGCCTGTTCCAATGTCTAACAAACCTTTCGGTAAAGAAGTCCTTCCTAACATCCAACCTAGAACTCCCCTGGCTCAACTTAAGCCCATTCCCCCTCGTCCTGTCACCAGGCACGTGGGAGAACAGACCAACCATCACCTCTCTACAGCCTCCTTTAAGGTATCTGTAGAGAGCAATAAGGTCGCCCCTGAGCCTCCTCTTCTCCAGGCTGAACAAGCCCAGCTCCCTCAGCTGCTCCTCGTAGGACTTGTTCTCCAGGCCCCTCACCAGCTTCGTTGCCCTTCTCTGGACTCGCTCGAGCACCTCGATGTCCTTCTTGTAGCGAGGGGCCCAAAACTGAACACAGTACTTGAGGTGCGGCCTCACCAGAGCTGAGTACAGGGGGACGATCACTTCCCTAGCCCTGCTGGTCACACTGTTTATTATGCAAGCCAGGATGCTGTTGGCCTTCTTGGCCACCTCAGCACACTGCTGGCTCATATTCAGCCTACTATCAACCATCCCAGGTCCTTCTCTGCCAGGCAGCTTTCCAACCATTCCTCTCCCAGCCTGTAGCTCTGCTTGGGGTTATTGCGCCCCAGTTGCAGGACCCGGCACCTGGCCTTGTTGAACTTCATGCAGTTGACCTCAGCCCATCGGTGCAGCCTATCCAGGTCCTCCTGCAGAGCCTTCCTACCCTCAAGCAGATTGACACACGCACCTAGCTTGGTGTCATCTGCAAACTTACTGAGGGTGCACTCAATGCCCTCATCCAGATCACTGATGAAGATATTAAAGAGGACTGGCCCCAGTACCGAGCCCTGGGGAATGCCACTAGTAACTGGCCTCCAGCTGGACTTGACTCCATTCACCACGACTCTTTGGGCCCGGCTATCCAGCCAGTTTCTAACCCAACGAAGCGTGCGCCAGTCCAAGCCAAGAGCAGCCAGTTTCTTGAGGAGAATGCTGTGGGAGACGGTGTGAAAAGCCTTGCTGAAGTCAAGGTAGACCACATACACAGTCTTTCCCTCATCCACCCAGCGCGTCACTTTGTCACAGAAGGAGATCAGGTTCATCAAGCAGGACCTGCCTTTCATAAACCCATGCTGACTGGGCCTGATCGCCTGCTTGCCCTGCAAGTGCTGCATGATGACTCTCAAGAGGATCTGCTCCATGAGCTTCCCTGGCACTGAGGTCAAACTGACAGGCCTGTAGTTTCCCGGGTCTGCCCTCCGGCCCTTCTTGTAGATGGGCGTCACGTTTGCTAGCCACCAGTCAACTGGGACCTCCCCCGATAGCCAGATTCATACACCTTGGTGAGATCGTCCTGTACTGCATTTGGCTGGGATGGAGTTACCTTTTCCCAGGAAGTCCTTATGGTGTTGTGCTCGGCACTTGTAACTAGAACAGCCCTGATATCACACTGATGTTTTGTCTATTGCTGAGCAGTGCTGGCATAGCATCAAGACTCTCTTCAAACTCCCCCAGGGCCAGTGGGCTGGAGGTGGGCAAGAAGTGGGGAAGTGGGGAAGGGTCATTGCTAGGGCAGTTGGCCTAAACTGACCACAGTTACATCCCATCCCATATGATTTTCACTGAAAGGGTTGTGAGGCACTGGAACAGGCTGCCCAGGGAAGTGGTGGAGTCACCATCCCTGGAAGTCTTCAAAAGACGTTTAGATGTAGAGCTTAGGGATATGGTTTAGTGGAGGGCTGTTAGCGTTAGGTCAGATGTTGGACTCGATGACCTTGAGGTCTCTTCCAACCTAGAAAATTCTGTGGTTCTGTGATTCTGTGATTCTGTGATGTCACACTGGGTAATAAAAGCTGGGAAAGGCGGGGGGCTCCTGTTATGAAAACCTCTGTCCTCCTGAACAACCGCTACTCATACACTGAGGCCATGCTTCATAAAAAATGTCAGTGAGAGGTATAAAACAGATGCCTTTACTCTCTTTGCTTCCACACACCTTTTGATTGTTCTTGTGCATTTTTTTTTTTTTTTTTCTTTTTTGATTATCCTTATCTCTGCATGTTAGCCTTTATTTATTTTTTTTCCATCATAGTTTCTCCCGTCCCTTTTCCTTTGAGGAAGGGAAGTGAGAGAGTGCTGTGGTGGAGCTTAGCTGGCCATTGGTGTGAAAACACTATGCTCCCTGAGCCCCCTCTTCTCCACAGTGAACAGTCCCCACTTTGTCAACTTTTCCTCAAAGGAGAGATGCTCTAGTCCCTTGGTCCTCTGAGTGGCCCCTTGTAATGTCTGTGTCTCTTGTGTCTTGGGGAGCCCAGAAGTGGGCAGAGAACTCCAAGTGTGGCCTCATCAGTGCAGAACAGAGAGAAGGTTCATCTCTCTTGTCCTGGTGGCAACACTTTCTCTAAATAAGCCAAGAATACAATTAGTTTTCTTAGTGGCAAGGGCACACTGCTGGTTTGTGTTCAACTGTGTGTCCACCAGAACCCTCAAGTCCTTTTCTTGCCTGTGTGCCTTCCTAGCTGCTCCAAGGATCTTTAATCTCACAGTTTCATGGTCACTGCAGCCAAGGCTGCCTTTGATATTCACATTCTTCACAAGCCCCTTCTGGCTGTAGAGAATGAGGTCCAGCTCTTCTCATTGACTCCTCTATCATTTGAATAAGGAATGTATCATCAACACATTCCAGGAATCTTGTGGATTGTCTGTGGTCTGCTGCGTTGTCCCTCAACGTATATTAGGGCAGTTGAATTTGTTCATGAGGACCAGGGCATGTGAAGTTGAGACCACTACTATGTGTTTGTAAAGGGTCTCATCTCCTTTTTCTACCTAGGCTGTCTCCCTGTAGCAGATACCCTATATAATGTCACCTTTTCCTGTACTCCCTTTAATCCCTAACTCATAAACTCTCAGTTGGCTCCTGATCCATTCCCAGTTAGAGCTCTATGTATTCCAGATGCTCTCTTACACGTTGGGAATATCCCCTTCCTTGTCTTCCCACCCTGTCCTTCCTATTGAGTCTGTTCCATTGCAACACATGAGTGAGGGTGTACTTTTAGGGTACCATGGGCCTATTCCATAATTGCTTGACCCGTGGGGAGAATGAGGTATACTTGTCAGATGTTGATTATCCCACTGTTGAAAAAAAGTGGGTTGCATGGGCCCCATATCCTGGCCCATTATCTGTTTTAATCATTTTTGGAACTCCTAATTTTGCAAAAGCTGACAGAAGGTGTTTACACACGTCCTTTTCTCCCACGTGAACAGACACAAAAATACAATCAGAAAAGGTATCATTTGAAATATTAACATAGCAAAGTTTTCCGAATTCTGGCAAGAGTTTAACAAACAAGCTTCTTTGAGCAGTTTGCTGAATTTTGCCGAACCTATCTTCATAATGCGATCAACGTCCCTGTTCCTGTCCTGGTACCCGTTCTGTTAGCCTGTCCCAATTTATTCCTTTTTTGTTTTTGTCCCTGTTCTGCTAGCCTGTCCTTGTTCCTGTTGTTCAGGTCCCTGTTCATTTTCTTTAGGTCCCTGTTCAGGTGCCATTTGTGGCGTAATGACCACAAGAACACTAGGGTTCTTCTAGGATCAATAACTGCTGCTACATTATTGATGACATAACTTCATTATATATATCTTCCTTATCGAGGACAGGCTCCCTTTTTATACCATTCACCCCACAGCAGTCCATTTCCCTAACCATTCATTGGTCAACAACTTTGCCCATCAACCGCAAACAACCAGCAACCCCCATGCCCCAATGGCCAGAGAATAGGCAACCTGAAAGGGCAAGGCATCTCCTGAATCACTCCTCTTTGTTCCCTCTAAACTCTTTACATTCCTGATGGCCTTATTGTTAAGAGTCTGATGTTATCACCAGCCGTGGGGCTTGTCAACCCCCATGGCCACATTCCCAGACACAATCACCAGACTAGAACTGTTACCCTCCATTCATTCTTCCAGTCTTCCAAAAAGAAAAAAAAAAAAGATTGGAAGGTTCTGGAAGGTTGGGGCAAAGTTGGCATTTGTCCTCTTTGCTCATCTAAAGAAAAGTAGCTGAGCCATCATTTTTAATCTTTCTATCTTCACCGATATGACTTTCATAAAGATGTTTGATGTTTGTAGCAATAAAAACAATAAAAATAGTCAATACCATCATTTGGAGTTCATTAATTTATTCTCTAATGGCAATTTTCAGACTGCTGATCTCCTCAGAAATACTTTGAGTAATTTACTTGCTTGGTTCGCATAATAGGAAATATCTATGTTACAACTAGGCGACCTTCCCAACAGTGTCCTTTTACCCAGTGGGTAGAAATAATCCTAGACTCATAGATTGTTCTGGGTTGGATGAGACCTTAAAAATCCATCTGTCCATGTTATTATTCTAGGGTTCTTTGTCCATTTTTTCCTGCAATAATGAATACATAAATAAATAAATGAAATAAATAAATAAATAAAATAAGAAAAAAAAATCTGGAGACAGTGTTGCATTTCTCCTTCTTTTATCCTGATGAATGCATATGCATAATGTCAAGTTTTTTGCACAGTACAGATACTGTCTATCCATCCATCTGTCCATCTATCTATCTATTGCATATATCCATGTATAGCATATATCTATATTTGCTACCACTGTATAAATGTTTATTTGGATGCATCACTGAAGTGCAAGATCACTCCAGTAAGGCTCTGTTGAGCATTATTATATGTGATTTTCCCCTATCAGACTTTCATTAACTTCATGTTTTGCAGAGTAATCTCTGAGCCCAAAGTAAATCAGGTTATTTAGTAGCTTTGCTCCAATGTATCAGGTGCCCAAGATTTAGGACCTCAGTCTAAGCATGATGTACAATGTAATTTTTCCTCATTGGTGCCGTTTTCTTTTTCCCATTTCAACTCTTTTCTTCTGGGATTTACTGTGGGGACTCAGTTGATCAGCATACATATATTTACTCTTCATTTGCTCTTTACAGTCTAAAATAAGTAATACATCTTCTTACTCTCCTTGCTTTTGGGAGGCTAAGAGGATACCAGAGAGATGAATATCTAAGTGCCTTTCATAATGGATCTAATGTACACCAGCAAGGAGGTGTCTTTTTGATAGATCAGACAAAATGTTTGTACTAAACTGGACTAATTTTTTCCTTCCTGCCTATCTTTACTCAATGAAGTTGCTATCTCCTGACCTCTGAGAAAAATGTGTGCAACCATTTTCCCTTACTACACATTACCATTTCCTTCAAGTTATGATCAAAGGGTTTCTTTTCCCACATTGCAGATGAAGGCAGGCTGCCTCTTCAATCACTCATGCAGCTATATAGCTAACTTAAGAAGTGCCAACAATCACTTTTGTTTCCACCTCCCCAATCCCTTTACTCAAAGCTTTTCTTCAGGGCATGGAACTAGGCTGAGTTTGAAATTGGCTTAGTTTAATATATTTTAAAACCAGATGAAAGTGTTTTCCATCCCTTCACCAATACCACAAAGGTTTAGCAATGGACGCCCCAAAATCCATCTCTATCTCTCTGGTTAGCAGCAGAGGTGAAGTTGGGTGTTAACTATGAGTTGACCTCCATTCTTACTAGAAAGAAAGAACTGGCCAAAAATGGAGGTTTTAATAAAGGATTTTGTGAGTGAAGTAGGTGGGAAGCTTGAGGAAAAGGGAGGAGAATTTTCTTTCTACTTGTACTTCCCCAGAAGGTGTCCTGAATTTGCCCTTGCTTTGATTGATAATGTATTCCTCCAGCAGTACAACCCACCCTTCTGTTTCCCTTCATCTTACAGCTGCACATTGTGCTGATGGCTTGGGGGCCTTTCTTCGTATTACTGCAAAAGGGTTCTTATTCAGTATGCTGAAGATACTCTCCATTTGACAAATATTTCTTCTTTCTATTCTTTGCCCTAAGATATGCTGCGCTATTTGTCAGCATTAAACTGCATGTGCTTTCTTGTTTCTGCTCTGCCTGACTGCACTGTTACTTTGTTTATGCTACTATTGATTAGCCAAATTAGAAGTTGAGAGCTTTTTTATTTTTATTTTTTATTTTATTTATTTATTTATTTTAAAAAATCTTGCTAATAATGTTTTCTCAGTCTGGAAGTTTAGATAGTTGTGAAAGGCAGTGAAATCACCAGCATGTACTTTTTCTGCATACAGATATGTGGGTCTGCTACCATTAGATCTCATACACAGAGATACATATATGGCTACACCTCGTAATGATTTGGAAAGGAAATGGCATCATGCATATAAATTCAGGAAATGAAGGTAGTGTTAGAAACAGATGACATGCTTGTTCACCTCAGCCTTTACTGAACAGGTGCTTCAGCATTGTCTTAAGGTCCTGAGGGAAGTGTTTAAATTTAATTCAGGAATAAAACCAAGCCCCCAACCGCTTGAGATGATTAAACATCCCAAGACTCTTTTTGTAAGGATAAGAGCATGACCTGATATCTTGGCCAAATTCCAGACAGTGAAATTACATTCTGCCATTGTGAAATATACCTGTCATTTGAATTGCAAAGCTATTCTGAATTCCCACTGAGAACTCCTGTTGAGTTTGCATGCTTTAAATGGTTGCCATGTCCACCACTTAGATACAGCATTTCTGGGGTTGGGCCTGTAAGTAAATCTATCTCCAGTGAGCACTGGAGGAGAAGGAACAATTTAAAGATTAAATACTCTCATTATTTCCTGAGGTAGCAATATTATTTTCTCAAAGTCTACCAATCCACCAATTACCTTTTTCTTATTCTTAGTAATGTTGGTTTCAGATTCCTCACAGGAAAGGAGGTAATTGAAAGATAGATTACAAAAGCAAGAAAGCAGTATAGAACTAAGCCAAAAAATAGTATGCATGTTAGGTATGGCATGCTGGCATTTTAAATGCTTGCTCCCAGGAGAAGAATGGCTATTGTGTAAGAATTTTCTTTTCTTACACAAGATGCACAATGTGCAATTTATACAATACTGGGAAAAGAAGCAACACTCATGTTATTCTTTTTAGTAATCAACTAACCCCTTGCCAGAGATTCAGAGCTTAAGGCATTTCCATTGCGTTGCTAAAAATAATAAAATAATCTGCCTTCACCCATTTGGACACAAGATAATATTCAACGGCTTTAACTAAGGAGGATTTCCATACACCAGACTCAATATAGTAATGAAAGTGTGTAGCTGGGTAGGCATCATTAAAACCATAGCCAAAGGAACCTTGGTCAGAAGTTTATTAGGAGCACACACAGTAGCTGTTAAGCCTGAAAATAAAATAAAATAAAATAAAAAAAAAATTAAAAATTAAAATAAATTACATATGTTTTCTCCTTCTAGCAGTGTTTTTGGTCACTACCTTCTGTCACTAGCAGACCTTCTGCCTTTGGGCTCAGTTCTTGCAGCTGCTTTCTTTGCCCTCATCTTCTCATTCAAACTTCTCATTTTCTGCTAAGGGCTGAAAAGGCTCCCTGTACTGTGAAGAACTGCTGTAAGGGCAATATGCTTAATCTGCTGTACCCCCCCCCCCCTCCCCCCCTTCCCTAGAAATTGTGAACATGAGCAGATCCCCAGGGTTTTGGAAAACATCCCCATCTGACCTTACACCACTTCTTTCTGCTTGTGGCTTCAAAGCCAAAGACAGCATTAGGCTTAGGTATCTAACTGTTACTTTTCATGCCTTACAGACAGCCTAGCTAGTATGGGTACAGGAAGTAGCAGAGATGTGCTAGGTATATTGCAACTAACCTATCTTTCTCCTTCACATCCCGAATAATCTGATTGCCTCTTAAACTGGAACTGCTGTAAGGGGGACAAAGCTTTTTAATGAAGGCACTACACTAAACTGTACATGCATTCCCTTAGACAAGAGTTGGTAGCATTCTGAGAGTCTTTTCTGAGCTGTAGAATCTTAGAACAGCTCAGGTTAGCTTTCTGAAATATCAATCGATTTTTCTCACTGTAAAACCTTTGTTTCTCATGTCAAGATGAAACCTCACCCGGTTCAACTTGTACCCATTATCCATTGGCTTCTCCATGTGGCTTCTTTTAAGGAGACAGCCTGTGTCTTTGTTGCCACTTTCTAAGTATTGTTATACAGGAATAAGAAGCTGTCTGAGCCAGAGTGAAAAGTTCCAACTCCTCCATTCTTTCTTCACACAGGATATTCTCCAGCCCTCTGATCATCTTCTTGGCCCTTGTTAGAACCCTCTCCAGTCTGTCCACATCTTTTTGTGGGGGACCAGCTGTGAGGACCAGAACTGGACACAGCACTCCAGATGTGTCCTGACAAGCACTGAGCAGAGTGGGATGATTACATATCTATCTTTGTTAGTAATAACACTGTGGATGCAGTCCAAGATCTGATTAACCTTCATTGATGTAGTGGTGCGCTGCTGACCCATGTTCAGATCATTGTCCTTCATGACCCCCTGGTCCCGTTTAGCAAGACAGTTCCCTTACCACACAGATCCTAGCCCATACAGGGCTTATTGCTTGTGTCATTCTAGGTGCATGACCTTCCATTTGTCTTGGTTAAACTTCATGCTATTCTTGCTTGCTCACTCTTCCAGTCTGTCCAAGACTCTCTGTAAGACAGCTCTACCACCTGACATGTGCACTTCACCATCCAGTTAAGTGTCAACAGCAAACTTGGTAAGGGTGTTTTTGATCCCATTATCCAAATTACTTATAAAGACATTGAACAGTGTAATGCTCCATATCAATACCTGGAGGACACCACCTGTGACAGACTGCCAACCCGAGTAAAAATAATTGATGCACCCTTTGAGGGTTAGCCAATTTCCTACCCATCTCACAGACCACCCATCCAATATGCCACATTAGATGTTCCCCTCTCTCCTAGATATGCTTTTTTAAGGTCCCTTATAACTACTCTTTAAAATGGCCTCTGTGATCTCTCAAGGTTCTTTCTGAGATTGGGAAGAAAGGAATGTCTTTTCCTTGATGTGAGTACAATTTTGATGGGTCAACTGGAAGAGCTATTGTGCAGAATAAATATTTTCGATTTGCAGTGTTGCACTGCTGTGTGGAATCTCCAGATGTTACTTATTCTAGACCATGACATGCAAATAGGTGTATTTTTTTTTTTTCTAAGGTTTACAAATTATTAATTTAAATGGAGTCATAACATTTCTTTGCAAACATGACTTTCCCAGTTGTTCTATGTCTTCCTTTCTTGGTCTCTCCCTATTCTTTTTCAAGTGTTAGGCTACCATATTAATTATAAAATGTAATGTCAAATATACAAAGGATTAGATAGAATAAAATCATGTATGTTCATAATTTATTCTGAATGATGCATTGTGTGTAGTTAGAACCATACCTCAAAGGTATAACACAATTTTTGTCTTCTGACTTTGTTATTTGGGAAGAGCAATATAAGTGATAGCAAACATTTAGGCCTTATGAATTCTCCACTGCAAGTTCATTTCTGTATTTCTTTCTAGTGTGACATTTATACTCAGTGCAGTATGTGCTATTTGTGAATGTACATTCCTTCTGCATTATGCAGATATTTAAATTTGGAGGACTCTTGGTGTGTTTTAAGTTACATTGAAATTAAACTATTCTCTAAGTTAAGAAAACTGCTTCACTATTATATGGTAAAGATATGGTATCAGAAGTTTTGCTATGTTGATTTGCCATTTCTGAAGATACTTTTTTTTTCCCACCCCAAAGATTAGAAACTAAAAGGAAGCAATGCAAAACACAATGCAAGACACAAGGAACATAAGAGCAGGACCAGGTTGCCTATGTAACTCAAATCCTCATGAACAATTAGTCATGGAAAAGTAGATGAGGGCTACGACTCAAAAAGAAATCATGTTCATGGGCCCTGCATTTCATGGGGAATTTGATTCACCCCAATATATGCTGGAAAGATACTATAAAAGTGCATAAGCAATGCTTTGATAGCTGCTTCCTGACACAAGCAATCAAGGATCCAATGAGGGGAGATGGTCTGCTGGACTTCATACAAACAAGAAAGAACAGGTCAGGGATGCAAATGTCAGGGACTACCTTGGCTGTGGTGTTCATGAGATGATGTTAAGGATTCTGAAAGAAAGGAATAGAGCATATAGCAGGATCACAGCCCGGGCTGTAGGAGAACAAACCTCAGCCTCTTCAGAAATCTGTTTTGAAGAATACTTTGGGATACGGGCCTGGAGAAGAGGAGTCCAAAAGAACTGGTTGATTTTCATGGATCACCTCCTCCATTACCGGAAGAAAGCATGTGCCTATCTTCACGAAGGTCAAGAAGGAGGATCCCGAGAGACACATATCAATAAACCTAGTCTTGTATCCCATGGACAGAGGTATAGTAAATACTCTTTGAAAGCATTTCTCAACACACGAAGAATAAAAAGGTGACTGGGAGTAGTCATCAGGGATTTGAGAAGTGGAAATCATACCAGATCAACCTTATAGCCTTCTACAATTAGGTGACTCTTGGTGGATAAGAATAGACCACTGGATACTGTTGATCTTGTCTTTAGCAAGGCTTTAAGTCTGTCTTCCATTTCATTCTCGCCAATAAACTGATGAAAAATGAGACAGATACATGGACAATAAGTTTTACTCTCTAAGTATGAATTCCATTAAGATCAACAAGGATGAAAATTTTTTCAAAGTTTTTTCTTGGTGGTAGGCAGACAGAAAGGAGACAGCAAGTGGATACCCACATCAATTGGGGCTGGGAACAGATGGACTTTAACGTTGCTTCGACCCCAACCCATTCTGTGATCATATGATTCTAATATTGTCAATGAGGTGGACTGAAAACTGGCAGAATTGACATTCTCAAAGTGTGATCAGTGATAAAAAATTCAGCTAGAGCCCAATTACCAGTTTTGCAAACCCAAAATCAATACGGGGATCAATACTGTTTAATATCTTCATTGATGACTTGAATGGGACAGTGTGTTCCTTCAGCAAGTTTGTGGGGGTTCAAACCTGACAAGAGTAATTGATAGGCCAGAAAGTTGTGCTACCACTCTGAGGCACCTGGACAAGCTGCAGAAATGTGCTGACAGCAAGCTCGTGAACTTTAAATAAGGCAAGTATAAAGCCCTATACCTTGGAAAGAATAATGCCACACTTCAGGAGACAATAGGGTCAACAAGCCTGTCAGAAAAGGATGTGGTCTTGGTGGATACCTAGTTGACAATGACCCAGTAAAGAACCTTTGTGAACAAAAAGACCAAGGGTATCATAGACTGCATTAAGCACAGTAGTGTGAGCAAGTCGAAGAAGGAGATTCTTCCCCTGTACTCAGGGGAAAACTATAAAACTTTACAATGCCCTCTCTATAAATTAACAAACAAATAAATAAAGAGGATTTTGCGTCAAAATATTTCACACATGAAAAAGAAAAATAAATAAGGGCAAGGTAGAAGGTAGAATGTTAGGCAGGGATGATGTCTATTTGAGGTCTGGCAGCTATATCCTAAATGAAATGCAGCAAATACAGCTGACCTCATAAAGACTTGGAAATCAAATTACTTTCAAAAATTAATCTGTGAAATAAACATGAGTGTCAGGATTTCCATATCTCATCTTCTCACTCTCTTCAATTTTACCTGCCTCCTATCCTTTGGGATGTTTAATCAATGGAAATTTTTAACATGCCAAGAATTTGTAAATGATAAAATGAAACTTTGTCAAAAATAATGTCAGATGGCAGGCCTACTGTGACACTCAGAGTGCATTAAAATGGAATGAAAGTAACATCAAATGATAGTGTCTGCAGGGAAGGGAGTGGATTTGTAACAATGTAACATAGAAAAGGACCTTTGATTTAATGAGGTTCAATTTCATAAAAGTGCAGGTCATGAAATTGGAATGTCATTGAAGCACTCAGACAGTTCTGCTCTTCCATCTTGCTGTTAAATCAGACATCTAATTAAGCATGGATACCGTCATGAATAACAACTGAAAGCACAACCTAGTGTGGTTGAGATCAAAACTGGGCCCAGAACTGAGCCATGAGTCTATTACTCTGCTTGCTGCTGATCACTTGCAACACATGCTTGTGTGGCCATACTGAACAGAGGTTATCTCGAGCTTTGTTTGATGTCAAAATTGTGCAGGAAAACTTTTTTATTGATGGTTGTTTTGAAGTGTAGATGATTCCACTAACATAGATAAGGTCTTTTACTGGAGTAAGAACTAGGCAATTAATATACACCATCCCTATATCCCTAAAACATCACATAGGAAATAATGATTTCTGCCTTTCCTCATGTTTGCAAGGGTTACAAAGATTTGTAGTTCTCCAAAATTCACTTTAATTGTTTCAGCTGCATTACCAACAATAAACATAAAATAAAAATAAAAATAAAAATAAAATAAAAATAAAAATAAAAATAAAAATAAAAATAAAAATAAAAATAAAAAAACCTGTTTTGTTCCCACATGACAAAAGGGAGAGTGAGATTAAGAAAATGAGTAAAGGGGCAAGAATCATTTGCAGATTTATTTTTCTTTTTTTTTTTTTTTCCGACAGTAGCATGAGGGAAACTGGCTGCAAGGGAACTTGGAATTCTTGTAAGTTTCATAATAGGGAATACAGTGTGGAAGATGAGGTGTTTCAGGCAAATTGAGAAAATTGAGAAGCTACTAGTGTGCTGATTGAGTGGCTAGCACTAAGGGTTTTATCGTGTACTGAAACTTCTACCTGACATACAGTTACCTGAAGTAATTTTGGCTGTTAGCATCCTCTTGGAGTAAAGAGTATTTCTGGAAAGTTCTCTTAGTGTGGCCTCTCCTCAATTTTCTGCCTTGTTCGTGGTTTCCAAAATTATGTTAGAGCTTTTAGAAGACAGTTCTTCCTCAGTTTTTCCACAGCCTTTTCTGTCAAGAGCATATTTATTAAATGCTTGCTTTCTTGGAACATTATCTAAATCAAGCATCTAAGAAGTTTTCTCTTCCTCAATAAACTTTTTCTCTACATAAATTAATTTCAGACCTAGGCAAATCCCAGAACACAGAGCTTCCTAGAGTTCCAGAGCAAGTGGTTATCAACAAATATATGAATGTCTCCTTAAAATTCAGTTAAATAGAGCAAAATATTCTTTGGAAGGAAGTATGCTTGTCTTTCTTGACTTCTACAGCAGTTATGTAGATATTCTCACTCATGATGATGGAGTCTCCCTTAAGCGTTTTAGTTTAGGTTAAACAGCTTTTCGAAACAGGGGTGTCTGTTTCAGAAGAAGAATTTGTTTTAAAATTCACATGAATGACCTTATTATCTTTTCAGTGATCTGTGGGATCAATCAGGAAAAAGAGACTGTGAGAACCACCTGTAAGAATCACCACTAGGTTTTTTCTTGGTCAAATCTAAGCACAGGTAAAACAAATCACACAGGAAAACAGTTAACCAAGTATTAGTTAAAAAGATCAGACTTTACTGAGAAATAAAAGTATACAAAATCATACAGTCATGGCCTGTTCAATAAACTTCAAATTACTTATGTAGTGTAAATTCATAGAACCATAGAATCACAGAATCACAGAATTGTCTGGGTTGGAAGAGACCTCAAGATCATCGAGTCCAACCTCTGAATGGATTAGATTTGATAGAATAGATTGGATTTGAAGAGACCTTAAAGACGACCTTAAAGATCACATCATGCCAACCCCCCTGCCATAGGCAGGGACACCTCCCACTAGACCAGGTTGCTCAAAGCCCCATCCAACCTGGCTTAAACACTTTGAGGGATGGGGCATCCAGTGCTTCTCTGGGAAACTTGTTCCAGCGCCTCAAAACACTTTGAGTAAAGAATTTCTTTTGAATATCTAATTCCAATCTCCCTTCTTTTAGGTTGAAGTCATTACTCTTTGTCCTGTCACTACACTCCCTGATAAAGAGTCCCTCTCCATCTTTCCTGTAGGTGTTAGAAAGTTGTTACAAGGTCTCCCTGGAGCCTGCTCTTCTTCAGGCTGAGAAACCCTATCCAGCTCTCTCAGCCTTTCTTTGTAGGAGGTGTGCTCCAGACCCTTGCTCATCTTTGTGTCCATCCTCTGGACTGTAGGCCCCAGAGCTGAATGCAGGACTCCAGGTAGGGTCTCAGAAGAGCAGAGTAGAGGAGGAGAATCACATCCCTCCACACACTGGCCATGCTTCTTTTAATGCATACGCTCGGCTTTCTGGACTGCAAGTGCATGTGGCTGGCTCATGTTGGGCTTCTCATCAATCAACAACCCCAGGTGTTTCTCATCATGGCTGATTTCAATCCATTCTCCCACCAGCCTATAGTTGTCCTTGGGATTGTCCCAGTCCAGATGCAGGACCTTGCAATTGGCCATGTTGAGCTTCATGTAGTCTGCACAGGATGGCATTGTCTAGGTAGATAATATCAGTTGCTCTTCTCCTATCCATCAATGCTGTAACCCCATTGTAGAGGGCCACCAGATTTGTCAGGCACAATCTGCTTTTAGTGAATCGATGTTGGCTATCACCAATCACCTCCTTATTTTCCACATGCCTTAGCATAGTTTCTGGGGGGATCTGCTCCAAGTTCTTGCCAGATATAGGTCATGCTTACATGTTCATAACAAGACTCAGGCAAAAGATATGTGTGAATTATACAGTTCTATGTTCTGTGTTTTACCGTTCTACCATTCTATGATTCTGTGTAATCCCTCTCTACTGATTGGTGCAACTGTTACAGGTTGTGATGATTTAACAGAAATCGGTAGCTAAGCATGATCATGCTGCTCTCTAACTCCTCCTCCTCAATGGGGCAGGGGGACAAAATACAAAGAAAAAATTGTCTCCATGTTGACATAAGGACAGGAAGATCACTGATTACTGTCATAGCCAAATATATACTCAATGTAAGGGAGATTAAAGTAGTTTATTGTCTATTGATAGCAGATCAGATCAGTGCAAACTAAAAGCAAATTGAAAAAACCTTCCCCTCATCTACCTTCTAATTGTTCTCCCAAAGCTCTGGAAAGGAATGGGGAATTGCAGCTGCAGTCAGTCCTTAATGTTTTATTTCTTCTGTTCCTTCCTTGAAACTTTATTCCTATGCTCCAGTGTGGGGTCCCTCCTACAGGATGCAGTCCTACACAAACTGATCCTAGGTGGGCTTCCCATAGGTTGCAGTTCTTCAAGAACTGCTCCAACTTTGGTCCATAACATGGGTTACAGTAATTCAGGAAAAAACTGCTCCAGCATGGGTCCCCCACGGGTGGGGGGGACCACCAGACCTCCTTCTCCACCAAAGGCTACTTTCCATGGGCTTCAGTTCCAGCCCGGTGTCAGCTCACCCCCACTTCAGGGGCTCTCCATAGGCTGCAGCCTCTTTTAGTCCATATCGACTTGCTCCACTGTATTCTTCATATTGGAGGTCATCTCTAATCATGTGGAGGATAAGAAGGTGATCAGGAGGAATCAGCATGGATTCACCAAGGGGAAATCATGCTTAACCAATCTGATAGCATTTTATGATAAGGTGACTAGCTGGGTGGATGAAGGGAGAGTGGTGCATGTGGTCTACTTTGACTTCACCAAGGCTTTTAATTCTGTCTCCCGTAACATCCTCATAGACAAGCTCAGAAAGTCCAGCCTACTTGAGTGGACGGTAAGGTGGATTGGCAATTGGCTGGACAGCAGGGCTCAGAGGGTTGTGCTTAGTGGTGCAGAATCTAGTGGGAGGCCTGTAGTGGTGTCTCCCAGGGGTCCAGTGGGTCCAGTGTTGTTCAACTTACTCATCAACGACCTGGATGATGAAACAGAAAGCGCCCTCAGCAAGTTTGCTGACAATACAAAACTTGGAGGAGTGGCTGATACCCTAGAGGGCTGTGCTGCCATTCAGAGGGTCCTTGACAGGCTGGAGGGTTGGGCTGAGAGGAACCTCGTCAAGTTCAACAAGAGCAAGTGAAGGTTCCTACACGTAGGGAAGAGTAATCCCAAGCATTAGTACAGGTTGGGGGTTGACCTGCTGGAAAGCAGCTTTGCAGAGAGGAACATGGGAGTCATGGTGGACAGCAGGTTAAACATGAGCCAGCAAGGTGACCTAGTGGCCAAGAAGGCCAATGTTATCCTGGGGTGCATTAGGATGAGCGTTGCCAGGAGGTCAAGGGAGCTATCCCCCCCTCTACTCAGTCCTGGCGAGGCCACACCTGGAGTATTGTGTCCAGTTCTGGGTTCCCCAGTACAAGAGGGACATGGAGCTACTGGAGCAAGTCCAAAGGAGGGCTACAAAGATGATTAGAGAATGGGAGCACTTGTCATATGAGGACAGGCTGAGAGAGCTGGACCTGATTAGCCTGGAAAAGAGAAGATGAGGGGAGACCTCAATGTATATAAGTATCTGAATGGAGGGTGTCAAGAGGATGGAGTCAGTCTCTTATCAGTTGTGCCCAGCAACAAGGCGAGAGCCAACAGACACAAACTGAAGTACAGGAAGTTCCGGCTGAATATGAGGGGACACTTTACTGTGGGGTTGCAGAGCACTGGCACAGGTTGCCCAGAGAGGTTGTGGAGTCTCCTCTGGACATACTCAAAACCCACCTGGCTACCATCCTGTACAACGTGCTTTAGATGGTCCTGCCTAGCAGGGGGGTTAGACTAAGTGATCTTCAGAGGTTCCTTCCAACCTCAGCCATTCTGTGATTCTATGGGATCATCTTAGTGATGCAGTGTGTGTGATAGTTCCACTCGAGTGGGCAGCCGAGCTCCACCACAGCCGCTCTCTCACTCCCCCTCCTCAAAGAGGAATGGGGAGAAAATAGAAAGAAAAGGGCTCACAGGTTGAGATAAGGACAAGGAGATCAAGCAGTAATTATTGTAACAGGCAAAACAGACTTGGCAGAGGGAGACAGTAAAGATTTATTGATTATTATTAACAAGCTAGAGAAGTGAGAAACAAAGGAAAGAGACCAAAAGCACCTTCCCCCCACCCCCCCCATGCACCCTCTTCCACCTCGTCCCCCCGAGCAGCGCAGGGGAATGGGGAAATGGGGGTTATGGTCAGTCTACAGCACTTCTTCTCTTCCACTCCTTCTCAGTCACTCTCGTCCCCTGTGCTGTGGGGTCCCTCCCACAGGATGCAGTCCTTGATGAACTGATCCAGCGTGGGCTTCCCACAGGCAGCAGCTCTTCCAGAACTGCTTCAGAGATGGGTCTGTACCACGGGGTCCATCCCTCAGGAGAAAACTGCTCCAACCTGGCTCCCCTACGGGCAGCAGCTCCTGCCAGGTCATCTGCTCTTGTGTGGTCTCCTCTCCACGGGCTGCAGCGTGGAACCCTGCTCCACCATGGTTCTCCATGGGCAGCAGGGGGACAGCCTGCTTCACCATGGTCCTCACCACAGGCTGCAGGGGACTTCTGCTTTGGCACCTGGAGCACCTCTCCCCCTCCCTCTTCACTGATCTTGGCACCTGCAAGGCTGTTTCTCTCTCCTCTCACTCTCCCAGCCGCTGTATCGCACAGCATCTTTTTTCCCCTGTCTTAAATATGCTCTCACAGAGGCGCAAAACAACATTGCTTATTGGCTCAGCTCTGGTCAGCAGTGGGGCCCTTCCCAAACATGGGCCAGTTTTTAGATCTTTCTCACAGAAGCTACCCCTATGTCCCTGTCCTGGTTTTAGTTAGGACAGAGTTAATTTTCTTCCTCGTAGCTGGTAGAATGCTTTGGCTTAGGATGAGAAGAGTGCTGATTACACCCCGATGTTTTAATTGTTGCAGAGCAGTGCTTACACCAAGCCAAGGACGTCTCAGCTTCTTGCTCTGTCCTGCCAACGGGCAGGCTGAGGGTGCAGCAAGAGCTGGGAGGGGACAGGTGAACCGAACTAGCCAAAGGGGTATTCCACACCATCTGACATCATGCTAAACAATATATAAGGGTGGCTGGGCGGGGGAGGGGGGCCGTACTGCTTGGGGTTAGGCTGGGCATCGGTCAGCGGGTGGTGAGCAATTGCATTGTGTATCACTTGTTTGTACACATTATTATTATTAGTAGTAGTACTATTATTATTATTATTATTGTTGTTGTTATTATTATTACTATTATTATTATTATTTTCCTGTCTTATTAAGCTATCTTTATCTCAATTCATGGGCTTCATTTTCCCATTTCTCTCCCCCATCCTAGGGAGGGTGGGGGTAGGGTGAGCGAATGGCTATGTGGTGTTTAGCTGCTGGCCGGGTTAAACCATGACAGGCCCCCTGCTACCAAAATGTTGCAACGTAAACCCACTACAGTGTGGAAATCTGTTCTGCTGTGGTATACTATAGGATTCAGGTGGAAGACAGCCTGTTCCATCATGGTCCTCACTATGGGCTGTTGGTGAACTTCTGCTCTCTTGCCTGTGTAGTGGGTTTACATGGCAAGGTTTTGGTAGCAGGGAGCCATAGGGGTGGTTTCTGTGAGAAAGATCTAGAAGCTGCCCCATGTTTGGGAAGGGCCCCATTGTTTTCCAGATCTGAGCTAATAAGCAATGTTGTTTTGCGCCTCTGTGAGAGCATATTTAAGACAGGGAAAAAACGCTGCACCACACAGCAGCCGGGAGTGAGAGAACAGCCATGCAGGTTCCAAGGTCAGTGTAGAGGGAGGCGGAGAGGTGCTCCAGATGCCGGAGCAGAAGTCCCCTGCAGCCTGTGGTGAGGACCATGGTGAAGCAGGATGTCCCCCTGCAGCCCATGGAGTAGAGAGCGGCTGTGGTGGAGCTCGGCTGCCCACTCGAGCGGAACCACGACAGCCTGGAACATCTTGAAAAAATCTGATTACTGTTGCATTAAGAAGACAGTAAAAGTGTGTGAGATGAACTTGTGCACCACAGCTGATCGTAGTGGGAGAGCATATTTTCTGACAAAACAAATGAACAAGATTTGATAAGATGGAGTGGGTGCCTAAGAGATAACAGACAGTAGATATTGGTGTAGTGGGATAGTAGTAACAAGTCTTACAGCAAAGGTAGGAGGATTGAAAAAATAAATCTAAAATGTGGCAGAGGAAACATAGTAAAACATGTTTCAGAACATCTTTTACTTAAATTGAGGGAGAGTACTAAAGAGGGTGAATAAAGCAAATTTAAACTAGTATGAGGGGAGGTAGGGAAAAACAACATGTAAAAAATATTAAGAAGAATCTTTGTAATGAAATACAGCCCACCTTGCTCCAATGATACCAAGACAGATTCCACTCTCAGTTCAACTGATTTAAAGCCTGACTTATTCCATCTCTCATTCAGACTGCTGCAAGTCTAAAAGAACTTTTAGAAAACACTGGAATTAATTGACATTAATGAAAGAAAATAAAAAGTGATGAAATGAAATGAATTTGGGTTGAGGAATTGTAATGGAATCATCAATTATATATATATATAAATATATATATATATATATATATATATATATATTTATATATATATATATATAATTTTGAGCACAGGCACTGAATGGTGGAAATCTGAGCATTGCATAGTAATTCATTTGGACACTAGTGGAACTATTTATAATGTACTCCAATATCTTTCTGAGGAATAGTGCATGGTACTTGAAAGCAAACTTGGCATGATGAGGAGGAAGAGAGGACATACTTTGCTGTGGTCTCCCCCTCACATATTTCTAAATGAGATCACACCAGGCACTTCAAAAGCAATTGTTTGTTTCATTCATGACAAATAGCTGTTGTATCACTGGAAGGGCAAGAGGTGTTTGTGTGATATTGACCTTCATAACAAAACAGCAAAATACAAGCAGAATATGCAGGAAAAAAGTGTGTTAATATTGTTTGCTTCTATTGATGAAAAAAAAGCAACCGATCAAAACCTCTAAACCCTTGAAAGATGTAATTTCAGCCTCCTGCTCTACCTTGTCCAATCATCATCCAGCCAAATTCACAGAAATTTCCACAAGGTATCACTTTAACATAAATTAGTAAAATAAAGCATTAAGGAATTGCCCCAAGGAATATATCAAACTCCTGTTACCAGGTTTAGTTACGGTTATCAATTTAAACCATCAGACTAACTAGAACAAACTGGGGAGTCTGATCACACCCTCCTTATTTAAAACATCAAGATACACTTTTACAGAAATGTTACAATGAGGCTGAAATTTGAGCTCCCATGGGCTGCAACTGGATAAGGAGCAAACACTTTCTATTCTAGTAACAATAGATGAGATTTCCATAATTATGTGCATTTGTAAGACTTAAAGATACCATGGCTGTACAAGGTGCTGTTACTCTGGCACTGGAAATGGTGGTTGTAACCAGCTTGCAAGGAGTTCCGGTTACAGTATCCACCTGGCAGAAAGCTATACCCTCTGTGTCTGCTGTGGCCTCTCCAGCCATGAGAACCAGCACAGCCAGCCAAACAGTACTCCCAAGTGAACATGTCTGGGTCTCAGGCTGCAGGATGTGCCTGAATTTTCTGCCAGTGACTGATGGCAGCAGTGAATTCATGTGTGGGAGGTGTGCCCAGGTAGAACTGCTCAGCCTGGTGAAAGAGTTTTAGTAGGAGGGGGGCAGGCTGAGGAACTGGAGAAAGATTGACTGGTGGAATCATACTCTTCCATCCATGAGACAGATGCATCAGCCAGCCACAACACAAGAAATGAAGGGTCCCTACGCTCTTGCCACCAGGCAGAAGGAGGGGACCTAAGAGACAGGAGGAATGGAAGTATGTTTCTGCTGGTGGTGGCAGGTGAATTCCCTCTCTGTCTACCTCATCTTCCCAGGTGCCCCTACACAACAGGTATGAGGCTCTGGAACTTGACAGAAAGGCAAACAGTCATGTGGATGAAGGTCCATCAAGGTTGGAGGGGTCATCTGTGGCAAGTCAGCTTACCCACTGTAGCTCCACTACCTCTGTCACAAAAATAGAAGGGTTCTCATCATAGGTGGCTCCCATCTGAGGGGAAATGAGGGCCCAATCTGCCATCCAGACTGAAACCATAGGGAAATCTGCTACCTTGGTGGGGTTTGGGTAAGAGATGTTACTAGAAAACTCACTAGCCTGGTACAGCCCTGTAATTATCTCTTACTTTATTTATTTATTTATTTATTAATGTTGGAAGCAATGAAGTAGCAAAGAGAAGTACACAGGAAATCAAAAGGGACTTCAGGGTCTTGGGGCAATTGGTTAAAGGATCAGGGGCATGGGAAGTTGCTTTCTCTATCCCCCCAGTAGCAGGAAGCAATATTGAAAGGAACAGGCAGAACTAGCTGATCAATACATGACTCCAAGACTGGTGTCAAAGGCAGAATTTTTGGTTTCTTGATCATGGGATGGTATACACAACACCAGGCCTGCTGGTGCCTTTAAGGAATTTAAGACTTCTGTCCTTATGGATGATTTCAACTTGCCAGATGTCAGCTGTGAGTACTACACAGCTGATAGAAACAGGTGCAGAAGATACCTAAAACACCTTGATAATAGCTTCCTGGTACAGTTTCTAAGGCAGCTAACTGGGAAAAGTGCTCCCCTTGGAGTAGAAAGCCAATTTAGTTGAGCAGAAATCTTCTGCTAGATCTTAGGTAGAAAAAGAAAGTATATAGCCACTGGAAGTGAGGTCAGGCAACATGTGAGGACTACAGAGATGAACTACAGTTCATCATCATAGAGGAAAATCCTGGCCAAAGCTCAACTGCTTTTGAAGCTGGCCAGTACTGTGAGGGACAATAAAAAGAGATTTTTAAAATACGTTAACTGCAAAGGGAGGACCAGAGAAAGCATTGATCTGGTATTTGATGAAGATAGTCATCTCACAAATAGGGATGTAGTCAAAATAGAGAAGTTTAAGGCTTTCTTTGCTCCTGCCTTTCAACAGAAATGATGGACTCTAAGATGTAGGACTGTGACTGAGGGAATGGCAAGATCTCAGCCAACTCTGAACTTGTGCAGGATTAGCTGCTCCGGTTGGATATCCATAAGTCTATGGGACTAATGGGATTCATCCCATGGTACTGAAAGAGCTGACTGATATTGCAAGACCTCCCTCAATTATTTTTCGGTACTCTTGGGAATCTTGAGAAGTCCCAGTTGATTGGAAGCTAGCAAACACTGTTTCAGTTTTCAGGAAATGCAAGAAAGAAGACACTGGTAATTACAGATCTGTCAGTCTCACTTCAGTGCCTGGTAAAATTATGGAGAAGTTAATTCTGGGAGTTACTGAAAAAAACACACACCTGAAAGACAACACAATCATTGGTCATGGCTGACATGGGTTCATGAGGGGAAAGTCTTGTTTAATGAACTTAATTTCCTTTTATGACAAGGTTGTCCACCTAGTTGACCAAGGGAAGCCAATAGACATGATTTTTTTGGATTTCAGCAAAGCTTTAGATACTATTTCTCACAGTATCCTGCTGCAGGAAAAAAAGCCCAGCATACAGCTACAAAAACGCATTACATGATGGGTGATCAACTAACAGGTGGGACTCAAACAGTTAATGGGATTACACCAGTCATTAGTGGGGTTCCACAGGGCTCCATTTTAGGGCCAGTTCTCTTCAATGTTTTTATAAATGTTCATTAGGGTAAGTTCATGTGTAACAAACTTAATTTTCTTTTAAAACAAGATCATCCAGCTGGTTATCAAAGGAAGACAGTTGATGTAATCTTTCTGGATTTCAGTAAAGCTTTCGATACTGTCTCTCACAGTATCCTTCTGTACCAAATTACCAAAATTCAATTAGATAAAAGCATAATAAGATGTGTGAAAAATTGTCTGATGTGTCAAACCATGAAGGTTCTTGTAAATGAGGTTACCTCAGGCTAGCGACCTGTAACTAGTGGGTTTCCGCGGGGTTCCGTTTTAGGACCAGTCCTCTTTGACGTTTTCAGACAAGATTTAGATGAAAGACTTGAAGGTTTTCTGAGCAAGATCATAGATGGTAGCAAATTGTGTGGAGCTGTGGACTCCATCAAAGGTGGTGAGGCCTTGCAGAGAGATCTTAACAAATTAGAGAGCTGGGCAATCATCAACAACATAAAGTTTAACAAGAGCAAGTGTTAGATTCTGCACCTGTAAAGGGGCAACCCTGGCTATATGTACAGGTGGGCTATATGAGGTGGGATGAAATACTGGAGAGCAGCCCCGTGGAAAGGAATCAGGGGGTTTTGATTTACAGCAAGCTGAACTTCATGCCTTGGCATCCGAGAAGACCAACTGTATCCTATGGTGCATTAAGAATGGCATTGCTAGTCGATCAAGGGAAGTGATTGTCCCACTCTGCAGATGCAGCCTTACCTCGAGTACTGTGTGCAGTTTTGGGTGCCACAGTATAAGAAAGATATAAAACTATTAGAGAATGCCCAAAGCAGGGAAACAAAGATGGTAAAAGATCCAGAGGGGAAGAGGTATGAGTTGTGGCTGAAGTCGCTTGGATTGTTCAGCCTGGAGAAGAAGAGACTGAAGAGAGACCTCATCACAGTCTACAACTTCCTGACAAAGGGGAGTGCAAGGACAGGCACTGACCTCTTCTCTCTGGTGACTAGCAATAGGACCTGAGAGAACAGCTTTAAGATGTGATAGGGAAGGGTCAGGCTGGATATCAGGAAAAGGTTTTTCACCAAGAGGAAAGTTGGGCCCTGCAACAGGCTCCCCAGGTAAGTGGGCATGGCACTAAGCCTGCTTGATTTCAAGAAGCATTTGAACAATGCTCTCAGACACATGGTCTGTTTATTATTATTATTATTATTATTATTATTATTATTATTATTATTATTATATTTTATTTATTTTTTGATGGTCCTTTGGGGACCCAGGAGTTGGACTTGATGATCCTTCTGGGTCCCTTCCAACTCAGAAGTGTATTAGTGTCTGTTCCATACATGGGCACCTCATGGCTGGGCACCCCACTCCAGATACATTGCACAAGTGCTGGACAGCAGGGTAGGATACCTCCATAAGTGTGCTGGCTGCACTGTGGCTTGTGCAGCCCAGGATGTGGAGGGGTCCTTTTTGCTGCCCAGGGATACTGCTGCCTTATGGCAAGCCCGGTGTCCCCAAAGCCTTAAGGCCTTTTCTGCCCAGATGCTCCTGATCCAGTCAGCCCCTGACTGTCACACAGAAGAGCTTTGTTTTACTCAGGCACCAGGCATTGCATTTGCTTTTGATGGACTTCATGAGGTTGCTGCTTGCTTGTTTCTCCAGCTTTTTCCAAGACCCTCTGAATCCGAAGCAATTTCCAATGTTCTGGATATATATGCAGATCTGCTTGAACATCCCATTCATCAAACTTTTAACCTGGACATAAGGGTAAGATCATGTTTTCCTATTACTATACAGGGCGTCTATATCCTTGTTAAAGCAAGATAACAAGGTGAAAACAGATGATCTACTAACAAACATCCCCAAATATCCCCAGGGTTTATTTTAGTGATATCTCTAAACACCATTTTCCTTAATTTTCTTAAAAGCACTATTTCTTTTGCTCTCTTCTGCCTGTGATAAGTACCCTACATTAACTCTGTCATAAAGATAGATATGTGCATTAAGACTCACTGGTAATTTCAGAGAATTTACCAAAAAGACCCACAGAGCACTTGTTGAAATAAACGCTCACTTAGACAACACAGAATCACAGAATTATCTAGGTTGGAAGTGACCTCAAGATCATCAAGTCCAACCTCTGACCTAACACTAACAAGTCTTCCACTAAACCACATCACTAAGTTCAACATCTAAAGGTCTTTTAAAGACCTCAAGGGATGGTGACTCCACCACTTCCCTGGGCAGCTCATTCCAATGCCTAACAACCCTTTCGGTAAAGAAGTTCTTCCTAATATCCAACCTAAACCGCCCCTGGCGCAACTTTAGCCCATTCCACCTCATCCTGTCAACAGGCATGTGGAAGAACAGACCAACCATCACCTCTCTACAGCCTCCTTTAAGGTATCTGTAGAGAGCAATAAGGTCGCCCCTGAGCCTCCTCTTCTCCAGGCTGAACAAGCCCAGCTCCCTCAGCCGCTCCTCATAAGACTTGTTCTCCAGACCCCTCACCAGCTTCATTGCCCTTCTCTGGACTCTTTCAAGTTGATGACCTTCTTTGGTTAGGGGTCCAAAACTGAACACAGTACTCGAGGTATGGCCTCACGAGAGCCGAGTACAGGGGTACAATCACTTTCCTAGCCCTGATGGCCACATGGTTTCTTATACAAGCCAGGATGCTGTTGGCCTTCTTGGCCACCTCAGCACACTGCTGGCTCATATTCAGCTGACTATCAACCATCACTCCCAGGTCCTTCTCTGCCAGGCAGCTTTCCAACCACTCATCTCCCAGCCTGTAGCTCTGATTGGGGTTATTGCATCCCAGGTGCAGGACCCAGCACTTGGCCTTGTTGAAATTCATACTGTTGACCTTAGACCATCGGTGCAGCCTATCCAGATCCTCCTGCAGAGCCTTCCTACCCTCAAGCAGATTGACACACGCACCTAACTTGGTGTCATCTGCAAACTTACTGAGTGTGCACTTGATCCCCTCATCCAGATCATCGATAAAGATATTAAAGAGGACTGGCCCCAGTACCGAGCCCTGGGGAACGTCACTAGTGACTGTCCTCCAGCTGGCTCCATTCACCACGACTCTTTGGGCCTGGCTATTCAGCCAGTTTTTAACCCAATGAAGTTGTCATGGTTCCGCTCGAGTGAGCAGCCAAGCTCCACCACAGCCGCTCTCTCACTCCCCCTCCTCAAAGAGGAATGGGGAGAAAATATGTGAAAAGGGCTCAAGGGTTGAGATAAGGATGAGAAAATCACACAATAATTATTGTAACGGGCAAAACAGACTCAGCATAAGAAGATAGTAAGATTTATTGCCTATTACTAACAAGCGAGAGAAGTGAGAAAACAAAGGAAGAAAAAAAAACCAAAAGCACCTTCCCCCCCATCCACCCTCTTCCACCTCCTCCCCCCGAGCGGCGCAGGGGAACGGGGGAATGAGGGTTATGGTCAGTCTACAGCACTTCTTCTCTGCCGCTCCTTCTTGGTCACTCTCGTCCCCTGTGCTGTGGGGTCCCACCCACGGGATGCAGTCCTTGGTGAACTGATCCAGCGTGGGCTTCCCACAGGCAGCAGCTCTTCCAGAACTGCTCCAGATATGGGTCCGTACCACGGGGTCCATCCCTCAGGAGAAAACTGCTCCAACCTGGCTCCTCTATGGGCAGCAGCTCCTGCCAGGTCACCTGCTCCTGCGTGAGCTCCTCTCCACGGGCTACAGGTCCGGCCCAGAATCTGCTCCGGCAGAGGTTTTCCACAGGCGGCAGCCTCCGTCGGTGCAGGGCCACCTGCTCCACCGTGGTCGCCTCCACGGGCTGCAGCGTGGAACCCTGTTCCACCGTGGTACTCCATGGGCTGCAGGGGGACATCCTGCTTCACCATGGTCCTCACCACAGGCTGCAGGGGACTTCTGCTTTGGCACCTGGAGCACCTCTCCCCCTCTTTCTACACTGACCTTGGCACCTGCAAGGCTGTTCTCTTGCTCCCTTCACTCTCCTGGCTGCTGTGTGGTGCAGCGTTTTTTTCCCTGTCTTAAATATGCTCTCACAGAGGCGCAAAACAACATCGCTTATTGGCTCAGCTCTGGAAAACAATGGGGCCCTTCCCAAACATGGGGCAGCTTCTAGATCTTTCTCACAGATACCACCCCTATGGCCCCCTGCTACCAAAACCTTGCCACGTAAACCCACTACAAGCTAGAAGTTGTACTCGATGATGCTTGTGGTCCCTTCAAACTTGGGATATTCTATGAATCTATGATGCTATGTAAATTCTACTCTGGGCCATAATGATGATCAAAGGTCTGGAACACCTCTTCTACAAAGACAGGCTGATAGAGCTGCAGCTGTTCTGCCTGGAGAAGAGAAGGCTCTGGGGAGACCTTGTGATAATTTTCCAATACTTGAAGGGAGACTACAAGAAATCTGGGGAGGGACCCTTTTTCAGGGAGTCTAAAGATAGAATGAGGAGTAATGGATTTACACTAAAATAAGGCAAATTTAGATTATATATTCAGAAGACATTCTTTACGCGGAGTGTGGTGAGATAGTGGAACATGTTGCCTGAGAAGTTGTGGATGCCCTTTCCCTGGAAGTACTAAAGGTCAGATTGGATGGGACTTTGAGCAACCTGATCTAGTGGGAGGTGTCCCTGCCCATGTCAGGGGAGTTAGAACTGGATGATCTTTAAGGTTCCTTCCAATCCAAACCATTCCATGATTCTATGATTCTATGATTCTATGATTCTATGATTCTATGATTCTATGATTCTATGATTCTATGATTCTATGAATGTTGTAATGTTGTTTCTCTTTCTGAAAAACATATACCTTCAGGAAAAACCTCACATTATGGGAGATCAGATGACACTGTCATTGTATCCTTTCTGCCCTTTAAGGCCCTGAGAAAAGCTTTAAGAGCTAAAAATGGTTCTATGACCATGAGTGTGAGCGTGAGATGTGGGTGGTGGGCCCAAAGCTCATTACACTCTTATTCTCCTAGACTAGATTCAATACTTCCATTGCACAGCCACATTGAGAAGAGTCTCAGAAGTTCCCTGCAGCTTCTGAATTCTTGAGAAGGCAACGTACTACTTAGTATTTTGTGCTGACCCCCTAACCAAATTTCAGCCATAAAAAGTCTTATAGAATTGTCGTGGTTTAACCCGGCTGGCAGCTAAACACCACGCAGCCGTTCGCTCACCCTCCCCCCTCCCTCTCTGGGACGGGGGAGAGAAATGGAAAGTGAAGCCCGTGAGTTGAGATAAAGACAGTTTAATAAGACAGGAAAATAATAATAATAATAATAATAATACAATGATGATAATAGTACTACTACTAATAATATGTACAAACAAGTGATGCACAATGCAATTGCTCACCACCCGCTGACCGATGCCCAGCTTAACCCCGAGCAGTCCGGCCCCCTCCCCCCGGCTAGCCACCCCTATATATTGTTTAGCATGACGTCAGATGGTATGGAATACCCCTTTGGCTAGTTCGGGTCACCTGTCCTGGGTCTGTCCCCTCCCAGCTCTTACTGCACCCCCAGCCTGCCTGTTGGCAGGACAGAGCAAAAGTCTGAGGTGTCCTTGGCTTGGTATAAACACTGCTCTGCAACAATTAAAACATCGGGGTGTTATCAGCACTCTTCTCATCCTAAGCCAAAACACAGCATTCCACCAGCTACTAGGAAGAAAATTAATTCTGTTCTAACTGAAACCAGGACAAGAATGTAGAGTCTGAAAATGTGCAGTTGTGGTTCTTTCAAAAGCTGACAGATTTGTCAACGGACGTCACTTTACTAACTCAGGTACAGTATTTGGCATAATTAGGTCATTTTAGGGTATTTGAAGGCATATTCTAGGTCATTCCAGGGTATGACATTAGCATGTGCCTCTGCAAAAAATTTTATTCTGATATCCCTTTGAATTCCAGACATTGTTTCATTGCGTTTTTAAAAGGCAAGAAGTACAAAGTAAAATTGGAGTTCTGTTCAAATAGTGGTTTTTAGTACTACAGCTGGGTATCTTTTTTACACACCTTTACAATGTAGTGTATTACATTTTCAGAAGCAGCTGAAAAACTAAGATTAAGCCTGAAACCCTTCAGGATTAACAAATACCTTACTGAAATTGGTGATTCTGCCCTTTAAAAGCAGAACAATCTGGTGGTCTTTTCCAATTGAATGGGAAATGGCTTCCAAACCTCCAGCTATATCCTGTATTTTGGCTTCTTTTTGATAATACACAACATAAACTCAGCTCAGGGAATGATTCCCTGAGTTCATGCCAAATTACCAGGTCATTTAAATCAACGTTGTATGCTGTTGCACACTTAAAATTATTTATGCTACTTTTACACTAATTTCTTCAATCTAACAGTAACACAATGGATAACCATTTACTCCAGAATGTCAGTGTATTTTCTTTAATTCATTTTTCTGTAGAAAATATTATCAGGCATCAAAGTAGCTGCAGTGAGGTTTCAGAGGATGTTTCATTTGCAGTGCAAGCAGCTTGATTCTTTTTATTTTGAACACTATTTGTTCCTGTTAATTCCCTTCCTTTTCATTTTTCTCTTTTGGGTACTGCCCATACTGCTTTGTAACAAGCTTTCCAGGCTTCTGTGCCTTGAGCATTTAGTAGTTCACATTTGGGAACTGTGAATGCTCCATTTTGCTGGCTGAAGTACATAATGCTTTTAGTGGTACAGACAATTAGAATTGATCAAAATTAACTGGTTCATAAGCCTCAGCAAATGTCAATCAAAATGGCTTTGGTCACTTTAATATCAGTTAAGACAGTAGATAGATGGAAATAATTTTATCATCATTAACTTTGAGTGGGAAAGACAAGGGGAATGGCTTGAGGAGATAGCCTGAGAAGTTAAATCTGGAACTTTACTGCTTTTACTATGTTGTCTAATTGCTTAGCTTGATGCCATCTGTTTCTCTTCCTTCCTCCAGGCAAAAGGGCATTACAGCAGAGCCAGGAGTGGAAAAGGGTAGAAACAGAATCCTATACATGGAGAAAATAACAAGAAAAGCAGTCATAAATGTCAGCAATTGAACACAAATCTATTTTGGGTTGTAAATCATTGCAAGTAGAGATCTGCTTCCCTCAGCTCAAATACTTTTTATTCTGGGTGAAATGCACAAGGGTGATATTGTGGCCCCAGGTTCAGACTCCAACAGCTGCAAGGAAGTTCTGATGCTACAAAGTCAATGGTAAACCTTCCACTGAGTTCGAAAGGGTGCAAAGTTTATATTTGTCCTTTCTGAACAGTTCTCATGGGACACAAAACTGATCATCTAAGTTCAGTAAAACTCCTTATCATCATGATATTGAAAAAATGAAAAATAAAGAGCTTGTACAGCTTTCCTACCCTGTGTGTTTATTGGCAGCTCTGTTCACTAAGTGTTTGACAGTGCCTGAGGTTCTTACTTAAACAGTACAAGGTCTCCTTTCTAAAGAATTTTTCATTCCCAGGTTCTTTGGAAATGTTAGCTTCACTTTTTTGCCTCTCTGACTCCAATGTTGCTGCACTACACCTTACCACCTTACCCCCCCAGAGACCAGGAAAAAGTGACCACATCAGCAAAATACTCTTTTCTACAAAAACAAAACAAAACTAAACAAAAACTTGAAATATGTAAAAATAAGGTATACTTTGTTTCCATAGATATGGGATACTTTCACACAAATGAATGTATATATACATACATATAAATAGTATATATATATGTATGTTCTCATTTACATTTCTTTTTAGGCACAGTACACAAAGCTTAATGAAGACAAAGAAATGAGAAATCCATGGCTGGAAAAATATAAATTTTATGAACAATTTGTGTAATTCACTTAATGGCCTAACAGAAAGTGCCACAAATCTTATGCCCAGACAGGCTGATAGACCCTTGAGGTACAGATTATCTGGCTAAAGCTCAACATTAAAATAAGCATCCTAACCTTTTCTTTTTCTCTTCATGGTGCCTGGTTTTCCATGGGTTGATCAGTTCCTCTTATTGCCCCAGAGGCCTCCAGAGCTCTCCCTATAGCATTGTACATTCACAGAAGACTCAGAATTGAATTGTTTCAATGTCCCAAATATCAGTGAGATAATCTGCTCAGTTTTGCCACTTTATTTTGCCTCTGAAGATTTTACAGGGAGGATACAAAACTGTAAAAAATAAAAGCACTGCATTGTATGAGCTGATGTGAATACAACAGGAGGAACTCTTAGGATGGTGCTGACATTTCAGTTCTGAGAGTATCTGGAGATAACCTTCCAGAGAAGGTTAACAATTTAACAACTATCTCTGCCTCCAGACAAAGAGAGCAAAATGAAAACAATTACACTGTTGGTATCTAAGGGTTTGGCATCACTGGGAGTTATCTTGTGTTGGTACAATACAAGGATATATGAGCTGTCAGTGTGATCCTAGGATGGTTCCAAATGATGGCACTGTTCTTTGGTTGCTTGTTTTTGTTTTGTTTTACTTTGGTTTGGTTTGGATTTTTTTTTGTTTGTTTGTTTTGTTTTGTTTTGTTTTGTTTTGCTTTGCTTTGCTTTATTTTGCCTTATAGATCCTTGTACTCCTCTGGAATCACAGAATGGTTGGGGTTGAAGGTAACCTCTGGAGGTCATCTGGTCCAGCCCCCTGTTCAAGCACAGCCACCTAGAGCAGATTGTATAGGACCATGTCAAGACAGTTTTTGAATGTCTCCAAAAGTAGAGGCTCCACAGCATGTCTAGGCAACTTTTTCCATTGTTCAATAACCCTCTCAGTAGTGTTTCCTGATGCTCAGATGGTAATTCCTGTGTTCCAGTTTGTTCCCATACCTCTGCTAGCTGGTCTAGCTTTAAAGAGTCTGTACTGACATAGACCATGTGTACTACTCTACTATGAATTATACTATAACATCCAAAGCATATATGTGTCTTCCAAGAATCTTTGAAATCTTTATCAATGGATGATTTTGTTCATCCTTCTTCATTAGGATGTGGGAAACAGCATCTAGTTTACCCATCAGTCCTCCTTAGTTCACTGCCTTTATTTCTTCTCTTTTTCATTACACTACCTGTGTAAAATTCACTGAGACTTTAAAACATCCTTTCAAACCTTGAGTCCTGTGAGCTGCGAACTAAACATTTTTAGAATTTGGATTGCCCAGACACAAATGTTGATTGAAGCTAATAGACTGTCTCATAATTTCCCCCTCTTCTTCTCACTGCACTGGATGGTCTTTCTATGCAGCATAAGCCCGGGCTTCACAGACACATTTACAGTACTGGGAAATTTGAAGAGCAATCTTAGTTACTTTACCCCTTAAGCATTACACAATAAGTAGCTGAAAGTGACTACATCTATTCTAGGAATATTGACACAGAAACTTTCTAAACATATCATATTGGTATGATATGAGTTATAAAATTAATGAAGTAATTACAAAACTGCTGTGTAAGGGGACAACAGTACACTGGAGATTTTTCCCTGTTTCTCACATTTGAGAAGGAGGCATTTGGTCCTCCATTCTGGTTCTTTCCTCTTTTCCATTTGCAGAATCTTACCCAGTGAACTGAAAATAAAAAAACAATTTGCTGCTGAATATGAGTTTAAAAGTCCAAGGATACAATTTATCTCATCTAGCTGTATACATCTTCAACGTAGTCAAACTTGTCTGAGCTACTCTGCTGAACTTCCTTTTCTGTGAAAGTGAAGTTCATTTAGAAGTACCTTCATAGGCAGTTTTCAAGCTTGATTTATCTGGCCTACTTCAGGTTTCTACTTTTGTGTGAGATTAATCATGTCCTGGACACCACCAGCTATTTTGATTAGGTTGATTAGGTTGTCATAGATTAGACAGGAAATCCACAATGACTAACTCAGATTGGATATCTCCATTTAGTAAGATGATTCACATTACAAGAGGTGGAGAGGTTATTACCTCCATAAATAGCTGTTCAGATAATTTTGTCCTATTCTTGTGTCTTACATAAGCTTCCTGTTACAAATGTCTTTTCCCTTTCATAGTTCTTCCATGTTAGATATTGTTTTCTAGAGAAGTTTGCTGAAGGCAGCTGACCACTTAAACCTCTGAACTGATATCACTTTTCAGAGTAAATAATACGTATTCTTTTTCTTTCTGATGTATGCAGACTTTTGTCAGTTTGTGTTGCCTTCAGCAAGGTTTTTTACACCATTGCCCATAACATTCTCCTCAAGAAACTGGCTGCTTGTGGCTTGGACTGGCGTACACTTCTGTAGTGGGTTTACGTGGCAAGGTTTTGGTAGCAGGGGGCCATAGGGGTGGTATCTGTGAGAAAGATCTAGAAGCTGCCCCATGTTTGGGAAGGGCCCCATTGTTTTCCAGAGCTGAGCCAATAAGCGATGTTGTTTTGCGCCTCTGTGAGAGCATATTTAAGACAGGGAAAAAAACGCTGCACCACACAGCAGCCAGGAGAGTGAAGGGAGCAAGAGAACAGCCTTGCAGGTGCCAAGGTCAGTGTAGAAAGAGGGGGAGAGGTGCTCCAGGTGCCAAAGCAGAAGTCCCCTGCAGCCTGTGGTGAGGACCATGGTGAAGCAGGATGTCCCCCTGCAGCCCATGGAGTACCACGGTGGAACAGGGTTCCACGCTGCAGCCCGTGGAGGCGACCACGGTGGAGCAGGTGGCCCTGCACCGACGGAGGCTGCCGCCTGTGGAAAACCCCTGCCGGAGCAGATTCTGGGCCGGACCTGTAGCCCGTGGAGAGGAGCTCACGCAGGAGCAGGTGACCTGGCAGGAGCTGCTGCCCATAGAGGAGCCAGGTTGGAGCAGTTTTCTCCTGAGGGATGGACCCTGTGGTACGGACCCATATCTGGAGCAGTTCTGGAAGAGCTGCTGCCTGTGGGAAGCCCACGCTGGATCAGTTCACCAAGGACTGCATCCCGTGGGTGGGACCCCACAGCACAGGGGACGAGAGTGACCAAGAAGGAGCGGCAGAGAAGAAGTGCTGTAGACTGACCATAACCCTCATTCCCCCGTTCCCCTGCGCCGCTCGGGGGGAGGAGGTGGAAGAGGGTGGATGGGGGGGAAGGTGCTTTTGGTTTCTTTGTTTTCTCACTTCTCTCGCTTGTTAGTAATAGGCAATAAATCTTACTATCTTCTTATGCTGAGTCTGTTTTGCCCATTACAATAATTATTGTGTGATTTTCTCATCCTTATCTCAACCCTTGAGCCCCTTTCACATATTTTCTCCCCATTCCTCTTTGAGGAGGGGGAGTGAGAGAGCGGCTGTGGTGGAGCTTGGCTGCCCACTCGAGCGGAACCATGACATGGCTCCACACGGGTCTACCCAAAAGTTCAGACTATATGACTGAGAGCATAGTCCAAACGCTTCTTAAACTCTGACAGGTTTAGTGCTTTGACTATATTTCTGGGGAGCATGTTCCAGTGAATTACTACCCTCTCAGTAAAGAACGTTTTCCTGATATCCATCCTGAACCTACCCTGTTGCAGCTTTACTCCATTCCTGTGGGTCCTATCACTGGTCAGCAGAGAGAATAGATCAGCACCTGCCCCTCCACTCCACTTTGTGAGGAATCTGTAGACTGTGATGAGGTCTCCCCTCAGCTTCCTCTTTTCCATGCTGAACAAAACAAATGACCTCAGCTGCTCCTCATATGTCTTCCCCTCTAGCCCCTTCACTATCTTGTAGCCCTTCTCTAGACACTCTCCAATAGTTTCATGTCCTTTTTGCCCTGTGATGCCCAAAACTGCACACAGTGCTTGAGGTAAGGCCACACCAGCACAGAGTAGAGTGGGACAATTACTTCCCTCAACTGACTTGCAATGCCACGCTTGATGCACCCCAGGATATGGTTGACCCTCCTGGCTGCCAGGGCACACTGCTGGCTTATTCAGTTTGCTGTCAACCACAACCCCCAGATTCCTCTCTGTGGGGCTGTTCTCCACTGTCTCATCTCCCAGTCTGTATGTATAGTCAGGGTTGCCCCTTCCCAGGTTCAGGACCCAGCACTTGCTCTTGTTATACTTCATGTGGCTGGTGATTGCCCAGCTCCAATTTGTCCAGATCTCTCTGTAAGGTCTTTCTACCCTTAATGGAGTCAACAACTCCTCCCAGTTTAGTATTATCAACAAATTTACTCAAAACACCTTCTAGTCCCACATCTGACTCATTTCAACAACACCTTCCAGTTTAGTATCATCAAAAAATGTACTCAAAACACCTTCTAGTCCTACAACTAACTCCTTTATGAAAACATGGAAAAGAACTGGCCCTAAAATGGAGCCCTGGGAGACCCCACTGGTGACTGACCACCAGTCTGATGTAACCTCATTTGCCATAACCACTTTCCTACTGTCACCAAAAATTTTAAACTCAACCACTTCATGGTCACTATGACTGAGACGGCCGCCAATTGCCATGTTCCCCACAAGACCCTCTCTATTCTCAAGCAACAAATATAGGATGGCATCTTTCCTAGTTGACTCCCCTAGCACCTGCACCAAGAAGTTATCATCTAGGTGCTTTAGAAACCTCCTGGACCTGCTTGTGTCATCTGTGTGGTAATATCAGTTGATGTCTGGCAAGTTGAAAACTCCATAAGGACAAGGGCAGTTGATCTTGAGGAATCTCTTATTTCCTCAAAGAATAAATAATTCGTCATTATCATCATCCTGACCACATGGTCTGTAATAGACTCCCACGACAACATCCTCTTTACTTGTTTGTCCCTTAATCCTTACCCAGAGGCTCTCAACTTTGCCATTACCAACTGCAAGCTCTATAGAGTCCAAAATCTCCTTTATATACAGGACCACCCCCCGCCTTTCTTGTTCTGCCTGTTCCTCCTGAAGAGCCTCTAACCGTCTATTGCAATATACCAGTCACAAGACTCATCCTACCAGGTTTTCACTTATGTCGATGATATCGTAGCTCTGGGACTGGGCCAAGACTCCAGATAAGATACAAGCTCCTCTGGCTTGTATTTTATGCTGCGTACATTGGTGTAGAAGCACTTCAAATGTACCTTATTTTACACAGCACATCATGGAGCAGACCGAAGGACCTCACTACATAGTAGTAAATTCAACACCTCCACTCCCAGCTGTTTCAGTTAGTTATCCTCACTACTGGAAGTACTGGAAGTACTGGAAGTGCTGGAAGTACTTTCTAAACCATTCCTTTCTAATAATCTGATGATCCATTCTACTATTCTTTTTCCTGTATGTCTCTCTAGATATATTTATTGGTGGTCAGCTGTATGATAAGGATTCAGTTACAGCACGCACATTTTATCAGGTGGTTCTTTAGTAAACTCTCATCATTCTATATAATTCTATTATTATTATTATTTTTAATCTATAAACCTAAGTGCTAAAGGTTTCATGTTGCTAGAACATAAATATAATGCTAAAACACATCTAACACTCAAAAAAATTGGAAAAAATTGACTCAAAATCTGTGGAGAATGTCCAGTGTTACTAAATAGACACTGCTAAACACATCTAATATTAAGCACATTGGATACATCACTGGCGGCTGTTCATTAAGGAAACTTGTAGTTCATAATAAGCCAAAATGTGTAATATGTTGCAATACATGAAGGAGAAATTGCATGGATTTACAATGAATGAGGATATTTGCAGACATCGTGCACAGAGAATGAATCATGTTGATCTAAATTCCAAGTTATGTGAGTCTCAGGGCAAGAGAAGTATGTAAGTGGCCTGAGAGTAGAAAATGGAGTGAGACCAGGAGACCAGTGTACAAAGAGTCAGAAAACAAGCAAAACTGTACTTGGGCTTGTTGTGTGGAGCATATGTTTTTATCTTAAATAATATTACAGTTATCCTGGATAAGTCCTAAAAGGTGTTGGTCTGGCTTCTGACTCATTCTGGCCTTGGACTCAAAAATAAATTAGCATAACAGAAGAACGTGTAATCCAAAAGGTATAGCCTAGGAAGCAACAACTAGGACAATGAAATTAAAAATGTGTGGTTTTGGCAGTTCTTGGGAGCAGATGTTGAAATCTGAATGTTCTACTTTGTTAAGCTTGTCACAAAACAGGGCTAAGCAGTAACAGAAATAAGAATTTTTCTATGAGATACTATAGTATATATTTTATAGGTACCAGATAAGGAATAGAAATAGACACAGAGCAGCTTCCTCCTTTTTGTAATGTGGGGAACAATGATTCTTTACTTTTCCAGTAGCAACTGTGCCTGGCAAAACTCAAGGTTATAAAATAATGAGCATAACAGAAGCAAATATTATAAGTTGTCTTTCCTCCCACCCACCCATGTATAAATTTAAACCAAATAATAATAAAACAAACTGGCAGTTGGTGTTTTAAGCTGCCAGCTCCAAAGCCGTCATAAAATAAAACTTTTCTCCTTTTCTCTCTCCTCCTGAATAATTACTAATTTTTGTTTTGTGTATTTTTTCAGTTACATGTTCCTGTTAGAGGACCAATAAAAAATAAAAAAAATAGAGGAAATAGAATAGAGGAAAAATAAAAACAGCAGTGAATGGAGTTGAACTGCAACTGACAACACATCTGGAATTACAAAGGCTTTCATTTTTCCAAGCTCTTTCCATTTTTCTTCTTCTTTTCAACATTGTCTGCATGTAATGTATGACGTGGCATATAAAAGAAAAGAAAACAAAGCAAAACAAAAGAGAAACCTCGAAGAAACAGTAAAAGAAAAAAAAAATAATGTTAAATACTGAACATAAAAGAACATGGTATTCATATCATAAGGGCCATGATCAAGACCAGTCTGCAGCACGGTGTGGTCCTTCCAACCTAGAACACAGAGATGTTTCAGAATCTTGCAAAAACATCAAAATGTGTGTTTAATGGCCAGTAAGTCCAAACACACATGACAAAAAAGTGGGTGAAAAAAAAGAATTGTCATACTTGCCGATATATAAACAGGGAAAAGGGCGATTAGAGAACAGTTTTCAGAATGGCTAAATGGTAATTTGATGCCTAATTACTGTTTGCAAAATGGAAAAGTCTCCCATAAGGGTAGGTCTGGTTTGTTCTTTTACGTGTTTAGTTATATGATACACCAGATTTGGCAGAAAAACTAGTTCAGAAGTGCCAGCCAAAAAGGGTGTTATTGTTAACTAGAATAATTTTATTGTTCCAATTAATATCATAGTTTAATAAGCAAATGCAATGGCATGGCTGATAGACTAACAACTTTCCTCCATGATAAAAAATGAAAAAAAAAAAAAAAAAAGCCTGTTTTGCTGGCAAAAGAAATGCATAATATAGTTTCATGGCAAGTCTTAACCTCTAAATTGTCTTTCCCTAAAAAAATAGAATAAAATAATAATAATAAAAAAAAAATTGGGCACAGTTTCACAGTGTATGTGACGTTTGCCAAGTTTGCCAAGGGCGAGGCAAGCTGGAATTTGCAAAATCCCAGACAAGCAAGCCAGGATGTGTACATGAAATAATAATAATAGTAGAAGAGCATAGATTATGCAAGAGAGAAGAAACTGTATTTAAAATCTAGCTGATACCCTGTTGCAACATGGGCCTATTTTGTATGAAAAATGTTTCATGATATCTTGCTGGCAACAGAGAGTGAAGCACTGATGTGTCTGCTGTATACAACATCATTTCGTAAAATTCCTGTCCTTGATTTTTCATAATTTTGACTGTCCTTTTACATTGCTCTTTCACACTTATTCAGTAGTAGAAAACAGCAATTTTGAGTCTCAAGAAAATAAGCAATTTCCTTTACACAATAAATGAAGATATATTTACTTCCCTAGCAAACACATGCACATCACATCACTTGTATGAAGTTATAAAAGGCTGCTTCATTTCTCTCCTTATCCTAATATCACTTACAAATAGAGCTGATATCAATCAAAATAACTTTGTTTCCTCTTGAAAGACTCTGCTTTAACTCTGCTTTAGTCAACTGACTTCTCTAAGGGTTATTTACAAAGAGTCCTAAGTGGAGGCAGTATCTATTTCTTGAGAATCTACATGAAACCATGTATTTTTCTGCTAATATAGCCAAAACCACATGCTAGTAAATGTTATACAAATAATTTGGACCTAAAAATTGTAAAAGTCTTAAGTATCTTTATACAGAAGTGAGGATGTCTGTAAATTCAAATTCCCTTTGGACCAAAGGACTACATTTTACTATATACAGCATTTAACATGCACATATGTAGATACCATATACTGTGAAGATGATGGAATTATATTTCCCCACTCACATAATGTGTTTGTCATGGCTGTTTTATTTTCATTGTACTATGTCATAAAGTATTTATTTTCAAGTTTTGTTTTGTTTTGTTTTGTTATTCTAGACACTGTTTAACTTTAGATGTTGATGTATCTTGTAATAATAAGACAACTATGCATTGAATAAGCTGTAATAGAAACTGGAAAAAGACGTTTTAGATATATAGGTTGAAAAATAAGCTTCTAGATTATTAAGAAAGTCAGAGAGACATATAATCATGTGCTACATGCTATAAGTATCATTCTTCACCATTCATGGCACACATTTCCGCCCCAGTTTTCTGTTACTAATACAATGGCATTAACATTTCTTGCTATCACATTCTTCTCCTCCATTTAAATACATTGTATTCCTTCCTGTACATCTCTCTTCTTTAGTATGGCATTGTTCACTAGAAAAACCTTGGGAAAGGTTTCAGAAAGTATCATAACATTTTGGTGTGTTAGTTAATAAGAAACACAATATTTCACACACACGGGCATGTGTTCATGTACATGTAAATCTACATATGCACATAAACACAACTGTATTTATGTTATATATATTTGTGTATATGAATAAGTATGCATACATATATGTGTCTCTAAAATCAAGAGACATAGATCTGATGATATATCCACTCATATCCAGACATAGATCTGATCATATTCACAGACCATTCAGTGCATAATGAACTGGCTGATTGATCACATTCAGATTAGTGGTAAACAGTTTGATATTCAAGTGATCAGTGGTGTCCAGCAGTGTTCTGTTTTGGGATGGATACTCTTTAACATTTTTATCAGTGACATGGACAGAACTGCACCCTCAGAAATTTTGCAGGTGGGACTCTTATGGTTCGCATTGGGATAAAGTTTATTTTCTTCATAGAGGCTCACATGCCATATTTTAGATTTTTATTGGCTGCTGTGTTTTGGATTGTTGATGAAAAGAATGGTGATAACAAAGCAATGTTTTCAGAATCCCATCAGGCTCAATGAACTTATATGCATCCAGGTGGACTAGAAAATTCCACACAAGTTCAGGGTTTACTGTGAGGTTGTCATTCCTGCAGTCATGTTTTGGGTTGGAATAAAGTTAATTTTCTTCACAGAGAATCACATAATGCCATGGCTTGGATTTTAATGAAAACAGTGGTGATAACAAACCAATGTTTTCAGTTGTTGCAGAACAGAATCATGGACTTAACAACTTCTCATGTTACTCTGTTTGAGAGGAGGCTAGGGGTTCACAAAAAGCTGGGAGGGGACACAGCCAGGACAGCTGACTCAAACTGTCCAAAGGGATAATCCATACCATACAATATCATGCTCAGTAATAAAAGGTGGGGTAGAAGGATGAAGAGTGGTACATTTGGAATGATGGTGGTTGTCTTCCTGAGAAACCACTACATGTGATGAGCCCTGCTTTCCCGGAAGTGGCTGAACTGCCTGCTGATGGGAAGAAGTGAATTCCTTGTTTTGCTTTGCTTGTGTATGTGGCTTTTGCTTTACCTAGTGACCTGTCTTCGTGTTACCTAGTGACATGTCTTTGTCTGAACCCAGAGAGACATTTCTCAACCCATGTGAGCCCATGTGAACCTCGTGAAGTTCAACAAGGCCATGTGCAAGGTCCTACACCTGGGTTAGGGCAATCCCAAGCACAGATAAAGACTGGGTGATGAGTGGATTGAGAGCAACTTTGCAGAGAAAGACTCAAGGATGTTAGTGGACAAAATCTTGTCATGAACAATTCCCATGGGCTTGCAGCCCAGAAAGATTATCATATCCTGGCATGCATAAAAATAAGCATGACCATCTGGTCAACAGAGGTGATTCTCCCCCTCTGCTCCACTCTTGTAAGAACCCACCTGGAATACTGCATTCAGCTCTGGGGACCCCATCACAAGGAAGACAAAAACCTGTTAGAGAGGGTTCAGAGGGGGACCACAAGGATGATGAGGGGGCTAGTGCACCTCTCCTATGAACACAGAATTAGAGAGTTGGGGTTGTTCAGCTTGGACAAGAGAAGGCTCCAGGAAGTCTTAATAGAGGCCTCCAATACTTAAAGGGGGTCTACAGAAAAGCTGGTGAGGGGCTTTTCATCAAAGAGTGTAATGATAGGACAAGGGGTAACAGCTTTAAGCTAGAAGAAGGTAGTTTTAGATTAGATATTTGGAAGAAATTCTCTGCTCTGACTGTGGCGAGGTACTGGAGCAGGTTGTCCAGAGAAGCTGTGGATATTCCAGGTAGTTCCCCCTGGAGATCTAATGGAAGATGTTCCTGTCCATGGCAAGGAGCTGGAACTAGATGGTCTTAAAAGTTCTGTCCAACTCTAACCATTCTATGACTTTATGATTCTATGACACAGGTATGCATACAAACAGAATACATCTGTCTTTTGATAAGTACATAGATGACAAACATGATAAATCAGTATTTTCTATCTGTAGTGAAGTAAAAATAGTGCACTGCACTCAGAACACCCACATTTCATTTCATAATTGATATAAAAAGGAGTGAAAAAAATTTCCCTACCCCTACCTTTTCATTGGAGTCAGAGATGAACAGGTAAACAAAGGCTAGTTGATTGGCCTTAGAAGGCAGATATGGGATATTCTTAGAATGTACAATTTATCTTTACTCTTTTTGGAAATAAAGTGAATGCTCTTAAAATATATGTTAACTAGCATAGCAAAATTCAGATTCTAGAGAAGCTATGCCTTGTTTAATTTTCTGGTTTTCATTCTCAGTTTTACAGTATCATTATCTGGTTTTGGGTGTGGGGTTGTGTGCACATCTTCCTCCCCCAGGTACAACTAGTAGGTAAGAACATTAAACCTACCATGACTCTAACTTCAGTCTACAAAATATCAATTAAAAGACATCCTCTTAGTCTAAAAAGTAAGGTACAGAGCATCTAAAAGGAACACACTGGCATTTATTTTATATCACTGCTTCATATCAGTAATTTGTGGATAATTCAGAGTTTTCACTGGGTTTGGTCACAGTTACATGACCCCAGCTGTGGTTTATAATGAAGCTGATGTGCTTAACTTTGATTCTGCTCCTCTCCTCCCCCACAGATTGCTCCTAGCTGTCTCTAGGAGAGGATTTAAAAACTTCACATCAAAAATCTGTACACTAAAATACCAGAATATTCCTTAACAGCTTCAGATTTATTGGAGCATTTATTGTTCACATGGTCTTCAGTCCAAATTCCATTGCCATACAGAGAACCATAGAATCATAAACATTGAAAAAGACCTCCACAATCATCTAGTAAAAAAAAGAAAGGGAAATTGTGTTCCTGAAGTCTTATCTTTTTAGTCAAGTTTTCAACTTCACTAATGTACAGTTACGGTTATCTGTCAAGAGGAAGGTGGAAATGCATCTATCACCCACTTCTATTTCACTACTTTTTGTTTTATCTATCTTCTTCATCTGCATGGGTGGCTAATGTACTGGGTGTGGCTGGGATGAAGGTAACTTTCCACACAGCAGCCCATATAATGTTATGCTTTGCACTTGCCACTAGAAGGGTGTTGGTATCACACCAGTGCTTTGGCTCTTTCTGAGCTGTGCTGGAAGAGCACCAAGGTTGGATCTACAGCCTCTCCTATGCCAAAGCCAGTAGCCTGGGATGGTCAAGGGGTGGGGAGGCAACGCAGACAGCAAAGGGGAGACCAACAGGCCAAAGGGGTATAGCATGGTATATAATGTCTTGCCCAGCATAAAACCTCGGGCGGAAGGAATGGAGAGGAGAAAGGAGAGATTCTTCTTATGAAAGCATTTGTCTTCCTGAACAACCACTATGTGTCTGAGGCCCTGTCTCACAGGAAGTGGCTGAACATCACTTGTTGACAGGAAGTAGAGAATAATACTCTCTCCTTTTTCTTCCATGTGATGTTAGCTTGTTCTTTAATTAAACTGCTCCTGTCTCCAACCCATATTTTTTTTCCCCTCCATCTCATTTTATCTTCTTCTTATCCTGTTGAGGAGGTAAAGTGAGAGGGTGGCTTTATATTACTTAGCTGCCTATAAGCATTAAATCACAACAACTAAGTGATGAATTTCCCACATATATATTGTAATATATTCAAAGACATATCAGGTTGATAAACAATCACAAAAGGACTCTCCACAGAATCAGGGCTTTCTTAAGGCCTGCCTAGCATATGTTGTTATACAAGTACCACATAAAAAAATCCCATCTTCCCCTGTACTTCTACAAGTTATTTGACTGTCAAAATTTTATAAGCAAGAATGGTTTATGCATTGTGAATTATGATTGGGATGTACAGACAAAGTTCTCTGTGGACGTTTCTGAAACACCTCACCACAGGCTGCTAATCTGAGAAAAATGCCATTATAACTAAAATTTTTAAATGCTAATTACTAACACATATATGAAAGGGAGAAAGAAAGTTCAAAACTGAAATAATTGAATGTACAGTCAGGTATTGTTGAAAGGCTGAATGCCCTTCTGTTGCCTGTTGATCCATTGACTTACTGATATTAACTTACTGTTGCCAAGATGACTTGCAGAATGCTAATGTTGTCTCTCCTGCTGCTCTCTCCATCTGTTGACTGTTCAGTGTTGCCCTTTTGTTTCATAATCTCTACTTTATTAAATGTTATTGTACTGGGTTATATATGACTGAACCATACTGTAAAGGTTCACTTGTTTTCCACAGCTTGTTTTGTTCAATACAATATTGCTTTTGTGGTTATTCTAAGGGATTATAAATCCACTTAGAATACAAAACATGAAGGATACTGGAAGTACATAATGATGTATATATGCATATATGTGCAATTGGACAGGATATATGTGCAATTGGACAGGACAAGGTAAGTGCATTATTGAGAGATGATGGGTCTCTTGGTAATTCCAGGCAAGGGATGAAGCAAATCCATTGGCCAACCAGGAACAACCAAAGGCAATGGAGCCAGAGACAGGGCTGCAGACAAGGCTACAGTGTGGCATGAAAAGCTATCTAGGAGACAGGGTTGCAGACAAATTATCTACAGCATACTTCAGGCAATGTTTGGATGCTCAGACATGAGCTTAGTTGACATCTGGTGTCACAGGTTGTGTGTGCACTTGGGTCAACTGAGCTCATCCACGAGGCTGATCACAGCAAGTAAAGCCAACAAATGTGCTCAAGGCCCATACAATAGTAGTCAAACAATATCACAGACCGAATCACGGAATAGTTGAGATTGGAAAGTATCTCTGCAGGCCATTTGGTCCAACCCCCATGCTCAAGCAGGGACAACTAGAGGAGGTAGCCCAGGAGTATGCCCAGCAGCTTTTGAAGGTCTCCAAAGATGTGGACTCCAAAATCTCCCTAGGTAACTTTTGCTTGGTCACCCCTTCTGTGGAGAAGTGTTTTCTAATATTCAGAGAGGACTTTCTCTGTTTCAGGTTGTGCTCATTGCCTCTTGTCCTGGCACTGGGTACCACTGAAAGAGTTTGGCTTTGTCATCTTTGCACCCTCCCTTCAGGTATTTATATTGCTAAGATCCCCCTAAGCCTCCTCTTCTCCAGGCTGAACAGTTCCAGCTCTCTCAGCCATTATTCATAGGAGAGGTGCTCCAGCCATTTCATAATGTTGGCCTTTGTTGGACTCTCTCCAATATGCCCATGTCTCTCTTGTCCTGGTGAGTCCAGGACTAGACAAAGAACTCTAGGAGTTGTCTCACCAATTCTGAATAGAGAGAGGAAGGATCATCTCCTTCGACCTATTAGCAATATTTTGCCTAAGGCATTCTTGGATATCATTAACCCTTAGAGGTAAGGGCATGCTACTGGTTCATGTTCAATTGAGTGTCCACCACAACCCCAGGTTCTTGTCAGCCAGCCATCTTTCCAGTGGCGATGCCCCCAGCATGTACTAGTGAAGACTTATGATCACCACCCTCTTTCCCTGGTCTTTCAGAAAGTCCACCTCACTGCCCATTCATCCTATGCACTAATCACTTATCTGTGAGGATACTATGGGTGACATTGTCAAAGACCTTGCTGAAGTCCAGGCAGACAATATCCACTGCTCTCCACTGATCTACTAGGACAGTCATTTCATCACAGAGGACTTCCCTTTGGCGAAGTACATTCAGAATATTCATCATTTTCTTGTCTCTATATTACTCTATGTTACTCTGAATTGTTTCCACATTTCTTTATATTAACTTACTTTGAAGCACGTTTAACAATTTCACATCTGATTCTCAGAGAATGTATCCACAGATGATATCATTTACAGTCTTTTCATTCAGTTAGATTGCCAGAAGCATGTGATTTTCCATGAACAGGCTTAAATTCTTTGAAGACCATAACATTCCTAAAAAATGGATTGTGCAGAATTCTAGTCTGAGCTGTATGTACTCAGAATAGTATAGAATGTATGGAAAAGCAGAAAGATTTAGGTTTAGCTTGTCTGATCTTTTTGGTTGACTCAGTATAAAATTATTATTGTCTTTCATGTAGTCTTTCATACTTTGCATTAAAATAATGTAATGTAGTTCTTGAGGTAAAACAAACAAACAACAAAAAAAACCCTCTCTCTTCTTTGTCTAGACATTTTCCATGCAATAACATTGGGAAACAATAAAATCACAGAATCAGTTATTGTAAATTCCTTATTTTCTGGACTGTATTTTGTATATTACTTGTAAATAACCCCTGGAAAACCACATGATAAGTTGACTTTTTCTTTCTTTTTTTTTTTCTTTTTTTTTTTTTTTTTTTTTTTGTTATTGAATTTGAAAAGAGCTTTCTCTGTTTGCCAGATTTTAGAAATATAAGTCATTCTTACCTCCTCTTAGATATGCAATTTTTTTCTGCCTTTTTTGAATGGATATTACAGGAATTGTCCTGAGAATAAAGTGACTGTTTCAATCCCTCACTGGCTGATGGGTCTGAGAACTTTTTGAGAATACTCTCATAGAGAACAAAATTAATACATACATGTTAATTCAGAGCAATGCAGAGCAATGTATCTGCTGATAGAGTTACCATCCTTTTTTTTTTTTTTTTTTTTTTTTTTTTTTTTTTTAATATTTACAGATTAATTTTAAAACTCTCTACAGGCTTGTTATGCCCATATAGGGATGTCCAATATGTCCAAGATGTTTCAAATAAGAATGCATCTGCTTGTGGTTGGATACAAAGAATCCTGCCCTTGTGGACAGCCATTATTCCCATGCAGAGTTTTTTTTACGCAGTTAGACATATAACACTTTGCTTGGGATGCACATTATCCCAAAGAATGGATGATATCTGGCAAAAGACATAGTATATGACTGACTGACTTAAAGTTTCCTGGGCTACTAATTTCTTTATCTGCAAGGGCATAACATTTATGCAGCATTTCTTATATAGGGCTGTGTATTATTGCCATTAATATTTTATATTAATATGAATAAAAGTAAAATAATTTTAAAAGTTCTGTAGCTGGAAGACCAACTGAAAACAGCTTTTCTCTCTCCTCTTTTCTTTGGAACTCTAATAGGATACTAATAACCTTCTGCAATGTCCAAAGAACAGTGATGCCCTGACCATTTGTTATCCCACGTGAATGCATCAGTACCAACAATTTCAGCATTCTCTTTGTGTTTCACAGTCTGAACTGACAGAAGACTTTGGAAATAAACAATTGAAAAAGACATTCCCTAAAGGTAACTATCAAGTCCAATAAGGCTCAAACAAAATACCCCAGCTGTCAGAGCAAAATACAGCATATCCACTTAGCTCTTGAAAGGAAAAGGTAATGCTAACCAGTTGCTGGAGACGGCCCAGAGAGGTAGTGTCACAGTGACAGCTGCACAAAAGGATGTACTGCATAGCAGAGTTCAAATGAATGAATGCCAAGCAATGTATAATAGCTACATTAGTAATTCTCTTCAAAGGACAAAATAAAGAGCAGAAACACACTTTGTTTAAAAGTTATCATTACTGATAGTAAAACACACACAGAAATAGAAAAAGCATAATTTGGAAGCCAAATGAAACAAATTTGAAACACGAGCTTTGAAAAAGGTCCTAATTTGAAATGAAGATTGCCTCTCCAAAAACATTTTAATAAAAACAAGGTCAGAACATTTGAAGGGATTAGTGTCTAGCCCTGGGCAAATGTCAAAAAAAAAAAAAAAAAAAGTACAAGCTGGAATAGGAAAAGTTTGAAACTCAAAGGCAAGTCTAGGTCATTTGAAACACAAAAGCTGCTCTTCAGAACAGCAAGGACCATTCTTCCAATATTAGAACTTGAGAGTGGTGTAGGTCATGATGTGTGATTAAATGTTTGTCAGTTCATTTTTGATAGACTAGATAGTCCACAATCTGTTTCCTAGTTTGCCTATGTTGTCCTTGGTCCTTTTCTTTAAATGGAGGATGTTAACCATTTATGTTGATCTAGTTAACTGGATTGCTTCATTTGAAATGTCACACAGATATAGTGCTCTTGTTGCTAACGATCTTAATGGAAACTCTGTGCATGTAGTTCTGGATCTTGGAAGTTACACCAAAGTTATGACTACAGTCAATGGATTTTGGCTATGTAATCTACCGGAAGACAAAGTTCAGTGCTTGACATGAACTCTTTCTCCCTCGTCCTTCCTGTTCTCATTTGTTAGGATGCTATGCACTGTGCATGGGTATTTTGTTCTGTACATATAAAATATTCTGTTCGGTAGGAATTGGATCCCAGAGATCCAGCATTTGCCTTGGACTAAATAAAACTCTTCCTGCAGCAGTGTCCTAAATACTGGCTAAGCTGTACACCTCTTCCTATTCTCATTTCACACAGGGAAGTTAATTCTGAGAAAACAAACTGAAAGAAGAGATGAAGAGAACAGGGGAAAAGATGGACTTTAAGTATGTTGTTGAAATTAGAAAAAACAATGCTGTGAAGCTTAGCCACTATGCTGTTGTAAGACAGTGTGCTTTTCTAACTTTCCTTGTTGAGAGAGTTCCTACTCCATGTGAACTAACAGTTATCTGCTCACCCACCAAGGTTGACTCATCCACCTTCACCAAGACACCATCCTCTGCTGTGAAGAACTCAACATGACAACAACTTTATGTGACTAATAATTTGTGAAGGAGGAGAAGGAGGGCACACCAGGGAGATAAGACCCTTGCAGTTCAGTGGCTTTGACAGAATGAGCACTGCAGGTCTGGCAGTACTCTCTATGCAGTCCAAAAAAAAGCAATCAACCAAACCAAACCGAACCGAACCGAACCGAACCAAACCAAATCAACAAAAAATACAAACAAAACAAACCAAAAAACACAACCATCCAAAACAACCATCCATTGAACAACAACAACAAAACACAAATCTCACCCACACAAATCAAAACAAATTACAACAAGCATGCTGAAACAGGATATAACCATGACTTCAGTTCAGCTGATAACCTAGACAATTATGGGTTCAGTTACTTGTCTTGGAAGTTGGTTGCTAATCATGGCTTGATTCATTATCCTATTTTTTTTAATGTAGTGTATATTTAAATCACAAGTTGGCTTTGGGTGCTTTTAGTCATTTATTCTATGTTGAAAAGTTGTTCATTGCCAAGTTGGTGGGGCAAATGTCTGGTGCTCACTGGAACAACTATAATTTCTACCTGCACTGTGCATAGTTCAGATATTTTACAAAGGACAACCAAACCAACAGGCATGTGAGACATAACTGGGGTGTACAGCCTTCCTCTGGGAGCAATCATTTTTGAAGCAGAGTGTTATTCGGGAGAATTCAGACCTTGGCCACCTAGGCTCTAGCTAAGCAAGAGACTAATCAAGTTACTAAGAATATCATAGTCAAGTACACCATCTGACCAGCCAAGAGAGAGCTGAAAGAAAATAACTATTTTCAGAAGAGAGGATATGCTGCCAAATAGCTTCTTCCCATGTCATTATAATGCTTGGCTCAGATCTGTGTCCTCACTTAAGCCTGATTCAGAGCAGTTCTCTATATGCATGCCAAACACCTATCAGATAGACAATGTTACCAGGATCGTGGCATCTCTCCTGCTTCAGTTGTTCCACTTTGTAATAAAAACAATTCCTTAACTTTGGAACAGGAAATCATTGACTCTTCTCTCCAATTAATTAATTATGCACAGAACATGGAAACCCTGTGAAGATATTAACAAGTATTCAGCATGTCTTCTTAGTCACACAAATGCTGCATCCTTTAATTTTTAACTTCAAGAGCCAGTGATACAAGCAATTATAACACCACAACTGTATTTGGATGATCTGCTTGTTTTCCATGTCCTCTGATTCATTTGGCTATCATCAATTCTCAGTGTGCGGTTCTGTGATATCTGCCAGTCTATAATAGCAAAAATTTTATCATTCAGACTTCAGTTTGAATATATTTATTGCTTGCTATGACCAGAATACTGTACTGACAGTATTACTGAAAAGGTGGTTTGGATTTTATTAACAACTCAAAGTAAAAAATGCTGTAATACACACATAGGAATGTTGTCAGCTATGTGTTAAATATATGCAATGTCACATTTTCCTATTCTACATATTAGCATCAGAGAACAAAAAATCTGCTATAATTTGGAAGCTCCCAAACCACCATTTTCCTTAAATATTATGTTGTCCTTTTCCTTTGTGCCCATTATGGTGTCAGGAAAAAAAACACCTGTCACCAATTTCTCCTGTATTCCTCTCAAGCCTGTTGAGTCTATCAAGTGTGAACATCTGGGAATCATCATCTTTTCTGCTGACCACTGAATCAGCATAAAAGGAGGACATGATGAGCCCCAGCTGTTAAGCCTCCTGCTGCTTAAATGGATTAGAGAAATTAACTCACAGGATGTTTTACTACAGCACCAGGAGTTATATTAAAGATATATGTGTTAGCTTCTCCACAAGGAACTAAGAAAAAAGGAACTAAGAGAGGGTAAGCAGGGGTGGGTTATGGGAATGTTATCAGACCACTAGACTGATTAGAACAGCAGAATGAATTTTACCTTCAGAATGGCCTTTCTCTAAGAATATAAACCTTCTATTTCTAGTTCTCTTTTGAGGTATACAGACTAGGAGAGTATGGACTGAATGACCAACAACAGAAAACACTAGCAAAGAGAAATCCATGACAAAGGTCTTCTGGTTTGAGTGTAAATACCTCAGCTGAGGTATTTACATTATTATTATTATTATTTACATATTTATTTGAGTATAAATACCTCGGCTGAGGTATTTACAGTTTTTCTTGTTCCTCTTATGCATTTAGACTATGATGCATCAGAGCAGAAAAATGTCTCTGTGTAAAAGTAACATTTGAATGACATCCACACTCATCTGTGCCCTCCAAAATACACAGCTCTATGTATTAATTAAGTAAAAATAAGTTCAGAAAAAGAGGAAATATGAATGGTTTTCACGATCGTGCTTATTACCACTCTTAGTAATAAGTGCTTTAAAAAGCCTAGAGAGAATGGTTTGAAATGGTTCAGAAGTCTGCGAAAACAATTTATTTACTTGGCTGTAATGTGGTACTCTAAAGACACCCTGACTTCAGAACAAGATAAAATGAGAAGTGGAAGTATAGCTATCTTGAGGCAACAATCATGGGCTTCTGTGGTCCTCAATCAAGTATGTTAATAATAATAAAAAAGGATCTATTTGTTGATAGTGTTGCAATGGGATTTTCCCCATAATTCTTCTGCCTTAAAGCATTTGGTGAAGTGGAGAGTGGCTGAACAAAACCTTGACCCCATTTGTGGATATACACTCATCACCACTGAGTGACCGCTCTGTGGAGGGAAATTGCTCAGCAGACAAGAACTGTCTCAACAGTTCTGGGAAAGCAAGACTCTTTCTTATGAGAACACTGTTTTTAACAATATAGGAAGAGCATGGACTCTTTTGACTGCCCAGTGTCTGCTTCTGAGTGATAGGGAGAGGTACACTGCACACATTAGGAATCCTACAAGGGAGCTGCAGGATGCGCAACTTCCGAGAGAGCTCTCACAGAGATACCTGGGGCTGGGAAAGGTGGCAAGTACCACCCTGTACTTTTGGTCTTTACTTTTCTGAAACATTGTTTGCATGTTTCTGCATATATAAAAAGAAACATACAGTCCTAATTTCTGCCAAAGCCTCTTTATAAGTGTTTGGTAACTTAAATGATTTTATTAAAGAGAACAGATTACAAGAACCATGCTGGTCCAGACGGTGTAATTTGTAACAGTCATTGGTGTAAAGGGCTTCTGTATTTATTGGAATCAGGACACCTATTTGAGCAAAGAGTCTTTGTCAATAAATCCTGTATGATAGTGTCTTATGCACTTAAGATCATAATAGCCAAAAGATTTTACATGATTTTTACATGAGATGCAGCTGTATCCTATTTGATCCCGAGTTTGGGATGCACTCAGGTCTGCATGGAGCATTTCCAGTTTCACTTGTTTTTTACTGTGACTCTCCTGCTAATGTTACTTTCAGATCTGTGGATTTTACCCCAGCAATAAATTTTTAAAAAGCAGAGTTTACCACTAGGTTATTTTCCAGCTTGTTGAGCAATTGTTCACAACATCCTTTCTGAATCTAGAGTACAATAATTGTGCTTTTGGCTGCTCTGAGGGCATACTTGAAGGTTCTTAAATCATAACCTGATCTTTGCCTCACTTAAGATAGAAATTATTATAATTTCCCCATTGCAGAGGCAGAAGTTTTTATTTTTCACCACATATCTCATGAATATTGGAGGAGCCATTGGGATCTGTTGTTTTTGAAATATCACTAAACAGTTAGTGAGAACCTGTGTTAACCAGAATGTGCACAATGCCATTTTGCCTTTCCCCTACTTCTCCTTTTTCAGGATTTCATCTTTCCCTTTCAGACATTTGGTATCTTTGTGTTCATCTGATACCAAATCTGAAAGGAAGGTGGTAGACACAGGTATATTAGGCAGAGATATATATTTCTTGGCTGGCAGATGCTGCAGTTTGCTGACTACTAAAATTAGGCTTGGGTACCTTAGCACAGTTCAAAAGAGACTGCTTTGCTGAAAGTGACACACAGCTTATGGATCCAAACCAGTAAGTGTAATTGCCTTTGCTATGTACTTGCATGTGTAAATTAGGTATCTGAGGCACAGAATTACAGAATTTCTAGGTTGGAAGAGACCTCAAGATCATCAAGTCCAACCTCTGACCTAACACTAACAGTCCCCACTAAACCATATCCCTAAGCTCTACATCTAAACGTCTTTTAAAGACTTCCAGGGATGGTGACTCCACCACTTCCCTGGGCAGCCTGTTCCAATGTCTAACAACCCTTTCAGTGAAGAAGTTCTTCCTAACATCTGACCTAAAACTCCCCTGGCGCAACTTAAGCCCATTCCCCCTCGTCCTGTCACCAGGCACGTGGGAGAACAGACCAACCATCACCTCTCTACAGCCTCTTTTAAGGTACCTGTAGAGTAAGGTGCAGCCTCACCAGAGCTGAGTACAAGGAGACGATCACTTCCCTAGCCCTGCTGGTCACACTGTTTATTATGCAAGCCAGGATGCTGTTGGCCTTCTTGGCCACCTCAGCACACTGCTGGCTCATATTCAGCTGACTATCAACCATCACTCCCAGGTCCTTCTCTGCCTGGCAGCTCTCCAACCATTCCCCTTCCAGTCTATAGCTCTGCTTGGGGTTGTTGTGCCCCAGGTGTGGGATCCAGCACTTGGCCTTGTTGAACTTCATGCAGTTGACCTCAGCCCATCAGTGCAGCCTATCCAGGTCCTCCTGCAGAGCCTTCCTACCCTCAAGCAGATCGACACATGCACCTAACTTGGTGTCATCTGCAAACTTACTGAGGGTGCACTCAATGCCCTTGTCCAGATCATCAATGAAGATATTAAAGAGGACTGGCCCCAGCACTGAGCCCTGGGCAACGTCACTAGTAACCGGCCTCCAACTGGATTTGGCTCCATTTACCATGACTCTTTGGGCCTGGCTATCCAGCCAGTTTCTAACCCAACGAAGCGTGCGCCAGTCCAAGCCAAGAGCAGCCAGTTTCTTGAGGAGAATGCTGTGGGAGACGGTGTGAAAAGCCTTGCTGAAGTCAAGGTAGACCACATCCACAGCCTTTCCCTCATCAGCTAAGTGCATAACTTCGTCACAGAAGGAGATCAGGTTCGTCAAGCAGGATCTGCCTTTCATAAACCCATGCTGACTGGGCCTGATCGCCTGCTTGCCCTGCAAGTGCCGCGTGATGACTCTCAAGAGAATCTGCTTCATGAACTTCCCTGGCACTGAGGTCAAACTGACAGGCCTATAGTTCCCTGGGTCTGCCCTATGGCCCTTCTTGTAGATGGGCGTCACGTTTGCTAGCCGCCAGTCAACTGGGACCTCCCCTGATAGCCAGGACTGCTAATAAATGATCGTAAGCTCCTCTGCCAGTTTTCTCAGTACCCTCGGGTGGATCCCATCCAGCCCCATCGACTGGCACACATCCAAGTGCCTTACCAGGTCACCAACCATTTCTTCGTGGACAGTGAGGGCCACATCCTGCTCCCCATCCCCTTCCACCAGCTCAGGGTACTGGGTATCCAGAGAACAACTGGTATTGCCGCTAAAGACTGAGGCAAAGAAGGCATTAAGCACCTCCACCTTATCCTCATCTTTTGTAACAAGGTTTCCCCCCGCATCCAGTAAAGAATGGAGATTCTCCGTAGTCCTCCTTTTTGCACTGATGTATTTGTAAGAAGATTTTTTGTTATCTTTAACAGTAGTAGCCAGATTGAGCTCCAGATGAGCTTTGGCCTTTCTAATTTTGTCCCTGCACAGCCTCGTTATCTCCTTGTAGTCCTCCTCAGTGGCCCACCCATTTTTCCAAAGATTATAAACCCTCTTTTTTCTCCTAAGCTCAAGAAAGTTTAGCTAAGCTCAGCACCAAGCTGAGCAGGACTTTGCAATATCTTCAATATGAGCTAAGTAAAGGTAAATGTTAAATATAGCATGGGGATAATGAGTCATGTCTTCTTAACTGCTACTAGACATATAACAATATTCACAGTCATGACTAATGCAAAGTTTCAAACCTGTGCACCATTCTTGGAAGCATTCTTCAAAGTATTCTGCCTATAAGATAATAGATATTAATATTACTTCTTAATCCAGGAATAAGTTTTCCATTCTTAGACGGTTCTATTCAAATAAATATAGTCCAGAAGACATAGATTATTTATTTACCCTCAGCCTCACTTGGCTCACCTTCTTTCTTTTCCCAGGAAGGAATAAAATGAAAATGGAAAAGTAAAATTCAAAAGTCAAACTGTTTTCTTTTTGAAGCACAAGAAAATGTGTTTGTGTTGTAAAAATGTAGCTTGTATTGTAAAAATGTAGTTTGCATTGTAAAAATATTCCCACTTACAAATAACTAAACCAAGAACTTGAAAACATTTAAGTAATACACTTATATCAAATAGAAACTACATATAAATTAACAACATTCATTAATATTATGCATGCAGATTATACATATATATTGTGTTATACAGAAAAGGAACTGTTTCAAGACATTTGGCAAATGTGATATAGACAGAAGTATGTTTATCTGCAGGATTGCATAGCTGAGAAATTCTCAGTTTTATTTTCAACTTATTTGTTTTCCTTTGACTAGAACAATCGCAGCAGAAGAATTGAAATGCCACTAAGACCATATCTATATACATCCCAAGAAAATATTTTTTTGCATGTTTCATTTCAGAAACAAATATATTTCATTACTCATGGACAACAAATATTTACCTTCTGGTAATAGTAGACAAGTGTTCTAATACTACCATACAGCCAAATTAAAAATATTTTGGAAAAGGGAAGTGCTGGCCATGCACAAATATGATAAAATCATAGAGTGATGGAATGGTTGAGGTTGGAAGGGATCTCTGGAGATCATATAGTACAATACCCCTCAACCAGGGTTACCTAGAACATGTTACACAGGATCACATCCAGAAGTGTTTTGATTATCTCTAGAGCAGGAGACTCCAATACCTCTCTGGGCAATCCTATGCTCTGTCACACTCAATAAAGAAGCGTTTCCTTGTCTTCAGACAGAACTTCCTGTGTTTTACTCTGTGCCCATTTCCTCTTGTCCTGTTGCTGGGCACCACAAAAAAAAAAAAAAAAGGAGCTTGGTCCTACAGTCTTGATACCTTCCCTTAAGATATTTATACACATTGATATGATATCTTCTCTGTCTTCTCTTCTCCAAACTAAACAGGCCCAGCTCCCTTCAGCTTTTCGTCATATGAGAGATGCTTAATTATTTTAATATCTTTTTTCTAGACTCTCTCCAATAGCTCCATGCCCCTCTTGTACTGGAAAGCCCTGAACTGGACACAGCACTCCAAGTGTGGCATCATGAAGGCTGAGTAGAGGGAGAGGATCACCTTCTTTGATCTGCTCTCAACACTCTTCCTAACGCACCCCAGAATACCATTGGCCTTCAACATGCCAAGGGCATGTTGCTAGATAATGGCTAATTTGATGCCCACCAGAACTTCCAGGTCCTTCTCCATAGAGATGCTTTCCAGCAGATCAGTGTCCAACCTTACCAGTGCAGGACCCTACATTTGCCTTGGCTGAACTTTACAAAATTCCTCTCTGCTCTACTCTGCAGCCTGTTGAGGTCTCTCTGAATGGCAGCACAGCATCCAGGAATATCATGAATAAACTTGCTGAAGGGGCACTCTATCCCATCATCCAAGTCCTTGGTGAATTAGTAGAACAAGACTGCTTCTAGTACTAACCCCTGGGGAACACTGCTAGCTACTGGTCTCCAACTAGATTGCACAGCTGAGCACAGCCCTCTGAGCTCTGCCATCCAGCCTGTTCTCCTCTCTGTCCACCCACCTAACCCACAATTCCTGAGCTTACTTATGAGATGTTCTGGGAGATAATGTCAAAAGCCTTGCTGAAGTCAAGGTAGACAATATCCACTGCTCTCCCATCCATCCAGCCAGTCATTCCATGATAGAAGGCTATCAGATTAGTTAAGCATGATCTCCCTTTGGTGAATCCATGCTGACTACTCTCAGTCTTCTTTTTCTGCACATGCTGAGAGACGACATCCAGGTGGGCTGTTCCATCACCTTTCCGGGGGTGTAGGTGAGGCTGACTGGACTATAGTTTCCTGGATCCTCCTTCTTGCTCTTTTTGAAGACTGGAGTGACATTGACTTTCTTCCAGTCCTCAGGCACCTCTCCTCTTTTCCATGGCCTTTCAAAGATGATGGAGAGTCACTTAGCAATAACATCCACCTGATCCCTCAGTATTTGTGTGTGCATGCCATCCAGGCCCACGAACCTGTTGTTAACAAGTTTGCCTAAATGATCTCTAACCTGATCCTCTTCAACCAAGAGAAAGTCTACCTTTCACCAGACTCTCTCTCTTGCTCCTGGGGTATGAAAATAATGAGGGCTGGCCTTAGTAGTAAAGTGAAGAAACCAATTATTATGCATTCTGTATATCCTTTTTCACGAGAACACCCATCTCATTCAGCAGTTGGCCCACATTTTCACTGGTCTTCCTGTTGTTTCTGTTTTATTTAAATAAGCTCTCATCTTGTCCTTGACATCCTTTGCCAGATTTCATTCTAAATCAGTCTTACCTTTGCTCATTGCATCCCTGCACACTCTGGCTGTGTTCCTTTTTTCCTCCCAAATTGCCTGTACCTTTTCCCACATACTGCATGCTTCCTTCTTCTGTTAGAGTTTTACCAGGAGCTCCTTGCTTATCCGTGTAGGTCTTCTTTCCCCTTTGCTTGACTTCTTCAAACCAAATTAAAGTTTATTTTGCTTTAAATCAAACTAAAGCTGAATGAGTTAAAAAATAAAAATATTTAGTAAAAAACAACTAAGTAAATAACATTTTGAGTAACAAGTATAAAGCATCTGCACAATGTTAATAGTGTATATCTACTTTTAGATTTTATGTTTTCCCTTTATCGGATATGTTATTAGCTAACATCTTTTGGGAAAACACATTTAGCAATTTTTATAGTATTTATACAGTATTTTTCCCTATTCACAATCACATCCCTTTTATCTGTCCTCTTCCTCCATCAAATATAACCTAACATATTCTAGGGAATCATTTAATTACTGGAAGTAGATGTGAAATGAAATAGAAGAAGACAAATAGCAGCTTCTAAAGGATAGCAGATTCTACAAAGGATGTAGAGCCTTTAGATTGAAAGCCTGGATTTGGCCCCTTTTCCACTACAATGTTGTTATAAACATTTTTGTTGTATTTATCATTGTTTTTGCTGTTCTGCAGGACAACAGAAAGAATGGTCTTCCATTCTGGGACTACCAGGTGCATTTGAAACTATTATGGCAGTTTTATGGCATTTTCCTCTTTTAAAATAACTGTATTGTTGCTACCTTGATATATCATCCAAAAAGAAAGTTGTGCACTGAGGTTTTGTCAGTCTGCCAACATGCCCACCCAGTAAAAGAGAGAACCAGCCAAATTTTATTTCAGACAGTACTTATGGGAGCCTTGGCCAAAGGAAAGATACTGTGGGCAGCTTGTCTAAAAAACGATGTAATGCTCATTAACAAGGATCATTACCAAGTCTATAGAAGCAACAGAAAATTGTACGCAAAAGATTAATAAACTCGCCCTATAGATGTCCCTATATACTATATTTATCACAGTTTGAATAAAAGGGATCTGTGGGATCTCTCCCCAACCACTGCAAGCAGCAATATATGAGCACATATGAGCTGTTTATTTTTATTTCACAAATGCTGTCTTAAAACTCCATATTTGCAGTCTTGCTCCTTGGTCTTTTCATTCAAAGCATTTAAGCAAAAAGTAAAGCTTTATGTCACTTATCTGCCAACACCAGCCTTCCCTCCTCAATGAAATGATGTGGTTATTACTGCTGCTTTTTCACTGATACAAGCTGTTGTCAGCCATGGATTGCCTGCGTAATAGTGCTGCCTAACCACTACTACTAGAGCTGAATCTTTGCTGCAGAATGCAAAGTCGTTCCTCAGAGGGGAGGAAAAGGAGCTGGTTATTTACCTTTTATCTACAATGCAGTTATTTTGTGCAAGTTTTGGGCATAGAAGCCAGAGTGAAATCAGTTTAATTTAATAAGATAACAGTTTCATGTAAGTTAGGAAGCATTTGTCTAGGGAATTGTCATCTCTGCTCCTGTCTTCTTCCACTGATTCCTAACTCAGAATATTTTCCACTCCTAATAAGTGGAATGTTCTGTGTAAATTGTATTTATTATGCATAGTACTTTGGAAATTTTCACATACCACAAGCTGAGATTTCCCTTGCAAGGGAAAAATCTGTTTGATGTGATGTATAATATTAAGCATCTGAAATATGGAGGCTAAAAATACTGCAAAAATTATATTCTGTTTGTGAAATTAAAGACAAGCACAACAAGCAAACTTTCAAATCTTTCAAGCATCAAGCGGTCTGGTTCCAATTTTCTGCATTAAAGAGACAAAGTTTGTAAAGCATTTATTTAAAGATGCGTGCACACATTTGCATGTGTCCAATTTGTTTAGGTGTATTAAGATCTGCAGCTTCAAGCACATGCAAAGTATACATATTTTTGTTCAGTCTGAAAACCTGATAACCTGATAACTCATATTTATAGATGGAACACTTGTAGAAAATGAGTTATTTTTGCATCAAATCTTGTTATCTAAACTCCATTCCTTAAAGTATTTTTGTCTGAAAGAGATAAAAACTTGTAACACCTCAGTAAAGATTTCTAGATTTGACTGTGAATTGCCAAGTACATGAAAATGATGTTAAAAAAATGAAGGCCTTCCTTAGTATTTTTAATACTTGCTCAGATATTTTTGATACATCATAAAATCAAAATTAAATGTTTGCCAGTGAGTTTCCAAATTTAATTAGAGTTGTTAATGACTTAACAAAAGATATAATAGAATTCTGAAATTAGTTTTCCTAAAATGATTTAGGACCTGGAATAATTACAGTTTTTGTAGTCATTATTACAATGGTTATGTCAGTAAATCATCTAAGCTGTGGTTAACTGGCTCTGCAGGTCTTCTAGTTTATATCCAAGTGCTTTCACAACAGATTAGTTTTCCCAGCACATTTAAATCCAGTCAATTGTTTATGCTGTATGAACATAAAACTAGTCCTCTCCAGTGGGATGGGTTTTGGGAGATATTTGTTACAAGGAAGACCCTGTGAATTTCTAAGTCTTTAAAAATTTGTTTTGTTTTCTGAAAAGTTATTACAAAATATTTGCAGTGAGATGAACCCAAAAATTATGAATGGTTATTCACCATCACACTTGTTGATGTCGGATTCTCTGTAAGCTATTCGAAGCAGTGGTTGTCCAAGAGACTGTATGTCATCAAGTCACTGCATATTTGACGCTACCACCTTGAAAAATTTCCCTGCAGGGAAGGACAGGCATAAAGCTGTCTGATTACTGTGTTGTTACTCCTAGTCTTACAATCCTTTTTGCCCACCCAGTTTCTAAAGGATGGGTCATTATACATTCATCAGACAAAGATCTGGCTGCAACTTTTGTGGCAGGATCATGCAAAGCTTTACACAGCTGCTTAGCATTAAGGATGAAACTAATCTAGCAGTGATGTATCACATCAAGAAATGTCCACCTCAAGTAACTGAAAAGAGATTTAATATTTCCTAATACTCCCTGCCTAGATATTTATAGCCTTATGAATGACTTTTTTTCCTCTTCCTGAAAGACTTGGAGACCCTTGGAACTCAGTTACGGTCACTACTTCATTACAGTGTAATTACAGGTGATGGAACAGTGAATTCCCACCAACAGTACAGTGCTCAGGGAAAGGATAAAATGTAATTTGAATGCAAAAGGTTGTTGCTTAAGGTTGGACAAAAAAAAATATTAAGAGCTAAAATAATGATAGAAAATAGTTGTTTAATTGAAATACCTTTGCCAAATGTTTTTATTTATTTATTTATTTTCTAAATAAATATTTAGAGACATGAATATATTTCTGAATATTTTTTCAAGAGTATTGAGCTCCTGGCCACTTTTAAGGCCAAGTACAGGTCTTTTGATAGAAGATTTTATCTCCTCTCCTTTCTTAAACCATGTCTCTTCACAGTTAAAAGTGTTCTGCCTCATCATAGGGTCTAATTTTACCTTAGGTGAACAAAAAGAGACCAACTCATGGTGCTCATATTTGCGGAAAAGAATATTATTAACAACAGCATACACAGGAAAGTGTTTCATTTTTGAAGTCTATTGTTTCTTTGAGATAGAATCATAGAAATGTAGAATAGTTTGGCTTGGAAGGAACATTAAAGATCATCAAATTCCAACCACCCTTTCATGGACAAGAACACCTACCTCTAGACCAGGTTGTTCTTTCCAACATAATCTTAAACATTTTAAAAGATGGGGCACACAATGTCTTACCACCCTTACAGTAAAATATTTCTTCCTAATGTTTAATTTAAATCTCCTTATTTTTTATTTTAAACCCATTCCCTCATGCCTTATCCCTACAGTCCCTGACAAAGAGTCTCTTTCCAACTTTCCTGTAGACCCACTTTAGGTATTGGGAAGTTGCTACAAGGTGTCCCTGGAGCCTTTTCTTCTCCAGGCTGAACAACCCTAACTCCCTCAGCCTGTCTTCATAAGAGAGATGCTCCAGCCCTTTGATCATTTTCATGGCCCTCCCTCTGGACTTGTTTTAATACATCTATATCCTTCTTGAGCTGGGGGCCCCAGAGTTGAACACCGTACTCCGGGTGGGGTCTTATGAGAGCAGAGTAGAGGGGTAGAGTCACCTCCCTCGACCTGTTGGTCACACTTCTATTGTTGCAACCCAGAATATGGTAGGCTTTCTGGGATGCAAATGCACATGGCTGGCTCATCAACCAACACCCCCAGGTCTTTCTCATCATGGATGCTTTCAATTCATTCTCCACCCATCTCGTATTTATGCTTGGGATTGTCCCAGCACTTTGCACTTTTCCTTGTTAAACCTCATCAGGTTCACCGGGACTCACCTCTCCAACCTGCTCTTGTTCCTCTGGATGGCATCCCTTCCCTCCAGCACATTGATGGCACCACACAGCTTGGTGTCATCAACAGACTTACTGATTGACTTACTCAATCTCACTATCCACATCACTATCCACATCACATGTTAAACAGTGCTAGTCCCAATACTGAACCCTGAGGAACACCATTCATCACTGATCTTCACTTGGAAATTAAAGTTTTTGACTGCAACTCCTTGAGTGCAACCATCCAGCTAATTTCTTACCCACTGGCTGGTGCACATAAAATCTCCAATGTTTCTTTAGGAAACATTTAGGAAGTAATGAAATGGAATGCTAAAAATGCACAGACACTCAGATACTTCATAAGGGGAACTTAATCAGCAAGTTACCTCGCATATCAGTATTTTCCCCACAGAAATTCAGAATCAGGAGACAAAATTTCTTTGTTCTCATTCTTCTAAACATTGTGATTTCATATCAAAAGACAGAAAGTGAATTTCAGTGCACAAGTACCTCTCAGTAATACTGCTGGGCATTACCTACTCTCAAGGTGTTAGATATTGTTGAGGAACAGAGGGGCTGCAGGTATCACTTTATCTTTTTGTTATGCAGCCTCTTACCTATTCTGCCACCCTCGTGTTTCTGGATGAGTGATATGGGGCTGGCAATCAGATCCTGGAGAGTACTTTAGGGACGTTCCTTGTCCATTTTCTTCTCTGACACTTGAGACAAGATGTGTAACCATGTAAGGCTGTCAGGCAATGGCTTGAACTTTCCAGACAGAGTATCCAGGCAAAGTTATTGTTAGAAGGGCTTTCATGCAAACAAACAAACAAAAAAAAACAGCTTCAGAAGGGTCACAGTGACTCAGATAGGAAGGTCCTGCACCATCTGCCCATACCAGCATGAGTGAGTAAATTTGTGATTGACATAGCCAAGACTGCCCTTTCTGTACTTTATGGCAAAAGCAGAATATTGTGTTATTGTGAAGCAGACTCTTAGCCAGGAAAGCAGGAAGCTTTGGGCAGAAATATATTGAATAAACAAGATGAAGCTACACTATCCAGTGCTGATAATGTCACCAAGTCCATGAAAGACCTATATATATATATTTCTTAAAGAAAAACTTCTGCAGTCAGTGTTGCTATATTTGTTAATTATTTAGTCTGCCAACATTCTCATTTTTAATAAAAAATGAAACTCAGATCTCACTTTATTGAATACACTAGATGAAAGGGAAATATTTGCCAAATAGTTCATTTATACTGGTCATTTGTGTTATATCAGCTTTACTAGCTACTGTGACTTCATTTACAGTAATGCTTTTCTCAGCAAAATTGCTCCCTTTCAAAATTTATCACATTCTTGAATTTTTCTTGGCTTCAAGTTGAAAATTGTTTGTAGGTTCTTAATTTCAAACTCCACCAGAGAGAGAGATCAGAGGAACACAGGATTAGCCAAATGTGATGAATATCCTACCTCAGGGAATGTCCAATACCTGATTTGTCAGAGAGGCCAAAAAGCCTCAAAACATGTTTAGTCAGTCATGTAGGAGATCCCAACAGACGGATGCCTTGAAGCCTAGCTTACTTGAGTACAATTCTACACCCCTACACTCTCCTGTCATCCTTTTCCCACCAGTAAAACATATTAGTTTCTGTGTAGATGAGTGGGAAGTGTGAAGCTCAGACTTCATCCTACCCTAGGACCTGATCCAAATGTCAGAGCAGAAGATCAAGATTTCTTGTTCAGCAAATGAAGACAGATATGCTCTGCTTTCACTACTGAGCCAAGCAGAACTCCACCAAGGCATGGAGATCAGTCTGTCATTTTGACTGTGCCCTCAGTCATTGTGAGACAACACTCTTTCCCTTAGCTCCTCACATAAATCATTATTTATTTTTGCAGAATAGTGCACAATTATACAAACCAATTATATTTCATAACAAAACCCCCAAATCTCTTGACTGCTCATTGTTGAATACCTCTACCTTTGCTATCACTACAGACTGATGTCTTGCCAAGGTATGAAAGGGCTTTCTGTTCTGTGACATGACTCAGTTCCTGACATTTTGCCTCCATCTGTAAAATGGAGCTAATAATACCTCCATCAACAGCTTGTTGTGCATTTTAATTGCTTAATGCCTGAGAAATGTATTAAGTTCTGGAGTGCAAAACATATGACAAACTTTATTTTATTTTTATGCTTTTGATGCTGATGTTTGCTTCGATGACATCCCCAGAACTGATTCAATCATCTTACTTTGGAAGCCAAACAGGAAGAGTGTAAACCTTTGGAAAACACATTTTCCGAATTGGTGCACCGTTTAAATCCTGAGTAATAACTTCTGTGGCTTGGCTGGAAGAAATTAAGAAGGCAATAAAAATGTCAGACGAAGTTGTAATGAATTTAGAAATAATCACTCATAATTTAGAGTTCATCATCCCAAAGCATTATTTTATTTGATAGGTTTAGGTCATTACAAAGAATGTGCTTCTTCTTGCATCTGAAACTACATAAAAAGGGACAGTACTTTATGGCTGCTATATACTTGATGAGATATTAAAATTTTGCAGTGTAGCAGAAGATGAACAAGGGAGAGGGGAGGGGAAAAATACATTTGAAAGCTGTATTTCCCCTAGGCTTTGTGGTCTGTTTTAAGTAGACATGATAAACACAAGGCTGAGGTTTTATTTTCCCCTTCCCCTTCCCCTTCCCCTTCCCCTTCCCCTTCCCCTCTTTTTATTCTTTTTCTTTCCTAACCCCTTCCCTCCCCCCCTTGCTTTATGTGCCTCTGTATGCTTGTTACATAATAAACCTGGACAATCTTATAGAAGGTGCAGTTAATTGATGTTTAAACTTTTCACACAAACCTCTGTGTAACTCACAACCAAGGAGAGGGGTGGACTATGTCTTTTCACACATATCTGTCACCTACATTATATGTTTCCAAACAGCTAGTTTACCAGTCTCCTGCATTAAAACTGCTAACTATACCTCTCTGGAAAGGCCTTCACATTTCGTTAAGATAGAACTGCCTACAAGAATAAAACCTCCAGAAGCCATCCCTTCTCTTCTTTCCCTTTCCCCTTTTCCTCTTTCCTCTCTTTGTTCCAACTCTTTCTCTTTATTCCCCTTCTTCTTCCTCTTCCAAATTCTTTGTTTGCTAATTCTGGACAGGCTGTGACTATGTTTCAGTAGTCATGGATTTTAAACATTGAAGTCAAACAGAACAAAACAAACTCTCCTGACCCAGCAGGAAGCATGTTTTTCAGCTAATCATTTATTGTGAATGTCATTCAGGTGCTTCCATTAGTGTGTAACTGCCAAGTGTGCCAATTCTGTCACTGTTGCACAGGATAACAGTGTCAAGACAGATTATTGGGTTTCTTTTAGTTTAAAATCCTCAGGGTTCTGTTTTCTAAGTATTTTGTAACTTTAGAGTGAAAGTATACATTAGAAATTAATTGGATTTTCCCTGCTGGAACATAATGACTTACTCTTTATTCTTCAGTCACTTTGTGTCTTTTTTTTTTTTTTTTTCTTTTTCCTTGATGATTCTTCCCTGTTAACGCCCTATCACTGCCTCTTTAGGAATTCTGTGAACAGATGCATACTGTTGTTTTATGAAGACTTTGTATAGATTATGTAGATTTTGAATAAAGCTCTCCAAAACCCTCATATTTAAACTATGTGTATATTTATCATTCTTTTATATTCTATAGGGTAAACCTTGGAGACTCTTGGAAATGTTCTTGGAATAACATTTGTTATTAAGTTCTTCGGGAAGGTACTCATATAGGTAGCTCTATGTCCCATTGTGCTCACTTCAAGGGCTAGTTATGATCTAAGGAAAGATTTATTTAGGTTCTGCTTTTGCAGACAATGTTATGATTGTCCAGCACAATAAAACATAGGTGGACCTCTGGAAAAAGATTCTTTTGCATTGTATTAGGTACTGAAAAGGCATCTGTCTCTTTCTTCATTAAAAATAAACAAATAATGATAATCCCCAAACCACAGTTGAGTACAACTGCAGCCACAAATGGGCCTGGGGAAGCCCAGAGCTTGTAACTCTACCAGTCAAACATTCAGAGAGGATTTCACCATAGGGATTCTAGGAAATCTTTCTAATGATCAGGCATCTGACTGAAACATCACTGCTCAAATCTGTAATTTATTTAGTTTGCTCTCAACCCCATTATGAAGTAGAATTTCTTTCAGAAACTGGTCCAATATTTTCCTGTGGCTTATTGAAGCTTAACTGCTGGCACCATTAAAAAGCATAATAATTTTTCTCCTTTGAATGACAGCAATTCTATTTTTATGATCTTCCTAAATCCTGCCTCTAAACTATAAGTAAGTCCAGGGTGGTATTCTGCAATACCAGGAAAAAAAGCAAGTCATTCTCACCCATGTTTTTACATTGGCCCTGTCTTATCCTTACCTCACGTAAACCATTACTACTACTTCTCTTTGAAAGTCAGTTCAATTATTCTTCTTACCGTGCATTGACTCCATTCTACAAGGGACATTTTTTGTTTAAGTCTACTGGGCTAAGAAAGCTCGTTGTAATACAGGCCAGGCTTAAATTACCTGGTTTCAGGTTCAACCACAAATGTCTTCACAAAGAATCTTCCCTAACATTTTGAAAATACGTTTTGCTCTGATACAACATCATCTTTGACTCCATCTGCACAGATATTCCTGTTAAATCTAGGCCTGTGTGCTTTTCTGTCAGTTTTCAATTCTATTTGATGTCATCAAACATTTTGAGGCCATTTGGCTTCTTTCTCTTCCTTCTTACTTTCATCATACACATATGCCTGCAATATCTGCTCAGCTTCATTTTAGATTTTTTTTGTGCTTCAAGTTTAGTGGAAAAGACCAAAATATTCCCCTTCTCTATTTCCCAGATGGACTTAAACCATGATGACCCCCAGATTTGATAAGATATTGCAAATATATGTTAGTGAACACTAAGCTCAAAAACAAAAACAAAAAACATCATCACCAACAAAGAAAATAAATGTATTGTGTAGTCTTTCATTGGAGTTTCTGTTGTGTTGCTATGTTATTGCTTGGGGAGCAAATCCTGGGGAGCAAGAACTTCAATGAAATCAACTATTGCTGATATGTAGAAAAGTAAGACAGCCTTCTATGAGAAGTTTGCTTTGGGTAGGAAGAATGTGAAAGATTAAGGAAACACAAAAATACAGACAACTCTTAGTTTTGTTATAAAAAGGTCATGGAAACTGGAGTTCAAGACTCCAGCTTTATGCAAAGCTAAAGACTTAAACTTAATCTGAAAGCTATAAGCTTCTGCAAATCTAATTTGTTGGTTAGGTTACAACTCCCAGAAGAACTGAGGGAAATAGCCAACAGGGCATAGTTTTGCTATTTAGAATCTCTTCTAAACTATTCCTCTGACTACCATGTCAATAACATATCTTTTAAATTTACTTCTTCAGTTTATGACTGAGAAAGTCATGTCTGTTATTTGATAGGGACATTATCTATCATTGTGAGATTATTTGTTATGAAACTGAAAAATCAACCCCAGAGATTTTCACTAAAGTAAGTACTCACCAAACACAGTAAAAAATGCAAAAAGTGAGAGCCTCAGTTTAATTTTTTTATCATTTGAAGAATATATATATAATTTCAGTTAACACAAAGAATGTCAGAAAATGATATATTGTATATAGGGATGCAAGTTAAAAAGAACGTTCATTATTGTCTGTTATAAGTTAATGTCCACATAACAAAATAATGAAAATTTTGAAAAAAACAAACAAACAAACAACAACAAACATGTTTGGCAAAAATTATTAATTTTGAATAGAATCAGGTGTTTCTAATACTTAAAAAAAAAAAAAAAAGAATATTTTCTTGGACCCCAGTTACCTTCAGCATTATTAAGGATAAATTTTGGTACTAAATACTAGTAAAGTTGACCTAACCATACACTCGAGTAATGCTTAAAATGTGCCAAAGAGGTTTTTAGCTCACATGGAAGAGGCAGTTATTGTGAGTAATTATAACTTAATTAAATATAGATTATTACAAGAGTCTCTCTTTGATTTAATAGTAAAAGCTCTAAGATAAACCTTGTTACTTTATTATTTATAATTATAGTGGTAATAAGTGTGCAATTATACTTTATTGTTATTAACTATGATTTGTCTCTTTATTCACCTCTAGTTGGTATTAAACATTAAACAAGTTAGATATTGTTTAATCATTGAAATAACTGTTTTAAATTTCCAAAAATAGCTATAACAGTCATCCTCAATACATAGAAAAAAGCTTTCAAGTTTGATGGTAGTGGGATATTTATTATCAATTGAATAATTTCATCATATTAATAACACTAGACTATTTTAATTTTACAGGAATGACAATTTATCATCAATATTCCCACTGGATCTTTGAAGTCAAAGTTGCTTTGTACTTGTGTGTATACATATTTTCTCAAAGCCTGATCAATAATAAGTTATTCTGTAGCAAGTAGAAACATTTAATTTTTAGTGTTATGTCTGAGGTTTTAGAGACAAGTGAATAGGTGCATTTCCTATCATTCTGTCACCTGCTGAACAGAAGAGACATTTTGTAAGCCATACTTTTTTTGTTTGTTTTAGTACCGTGTCTATTATATATTTGCAATGAAATATGATGGAAAACATCTGGTTTCCTTAAGCAACTCTTGAAGCAGTGTTCTGCATCTTTAATTGTATTGTAGACTCATACCACTTTTTTCACTATCTAAAACCATTTGTTATCGTTAAGTTCCCAAGACATTAAAAAGTAGTAAAATACATTTTTTCCACTGATAAGATGGGGAAATCAAGGAGAGGAATATGGAACATTAACAAGTTCATAATTTAATCAAGGAATGGTAAGAAGAACTTGTATCTACAGACTCTGGATAAATTAGATTATATTTCCTCATTATTACAGTCAAACATAAAAAAAAAAAAAAAAAAAAAAAAAAAAAAAGAATTAACTAAATGTATTTTTCCTAAGCAAGAAACTGCTGTATAATAATATAACCGTATTTGCTTATTAATCACTTAATCACTTAACTGAATGTTGTGTGAGAGCAAGAGCAGAGTTGACAAGTTCAATATGAAATCTGAAGAAAACTCGTCTCACATGTTACTACTCACATTTCTACTTTCATGGGGATGGGAAACACAAGGCAGGACATTGACGGTGTACTGGGTCTGGCTGCAATGTTAACTTTCCCGGCAGCAGCCCATACAGTGCTGTACTCTGCACTTGTAGCTGGAACAGCAGTGTTATCACACCAGTGTTGTATCTACTGCTGAGCAGCACTGGCACAGCATCGGGCCTCTCTCTAACCCTCCTAGGGGGTGGACAAAAAGTGAGAAGAGAAACATCACTAGGGCAGCTGACCTAAACCAATCAAAGGGATATTCCATACCGTGTGACGTCACACTTAGCAATAAAAGGTGGAAACAGGAAGAAGAGGGGAAGGGTGGGCTCTCGTTGGGAAAATGTCGGTCCTCCTCTCGAACACCAGCTGCGTGTGTTGAGGCCTTGCTTCAAGGACGTGGTCAATCATCGCTCATTTGTGGGAAGTAGAGAGTAATTTCTTTGCACTTCCACATAGCCCTCATTTATTTTGTTTGTTTGTTTTCCTCCCTTTTTATTTTCCCTTTCCCCCCTCCCTTTTCCCCTTTCCCTTTTTATTTCCCTTTAGTTAAATTGTTTAGTTCATGGTAGTCTTTATTTAATTATTATAATTTCCCTTTAATTAAATTATCCTTATCTGAACCCGTGAGTTGTTTTTTGCTTTACTTCTCCCCCTCCTCATCTAAAAAGAGGGGGAATGAGAGAGCGGTTGTGGGGTTTAGCTGCCCAGCACGGTAAAACCACCACAGAAGGGTACTTGTAAAGAGCGACAAATGTTTCCTTCAGTCTGAAAAAAAAAAAAGGCTGAATACTACTTGGGAATGGAATTGTTATTGTTTTAGAAGTCTCAGGTAAAGAAATGACAAATTTCAGACTTGCTGTAATATTCCAATACCTGCTTCAGGCCCATCAGAATAAAAAACACTACTACTACTACTACTACTACTACTACTACAAGCCAAAACAAATAAACAATAAATGGTAGGAGAGGTCTGATGGGAAGTGTGATTTTTGGAATCTGGAAAATTGGGAATGTGAGATTAGAGTTTATTTTAGCCAGAATTACTTTGACCTAATCAGAGGTGAGAGACAAAGAGACACTAGCCTGATTTTGAAACCTCAGGGCTTCTTGTGAAGAACCTGCATGGAATATTTACCAGTAGGTGGAGAGGTGATATGATACAAAAGATAAAGAAAACACTGTGAAGTACTCCTCTTCTTCAGAAATGGTATTGGAAGTCTTAAGGAAAAGCCCCACAGGACCCCAGGTCAGAACAGGAGTTGAAACACTCTTTTACCTTGATGATGTAAGGATGCTAACCAGAATGCTTCTGTATGCACATGAGCAGGCACCCTGTTGGCTCCTCCATAATGGTTAGTGGGTTTAATGAATTTTGCTCACTTTCACAAAAGGAACAAAAAAAACCAAAACAAAACAAAACAAAATGCTAGACAAGCCTTCTTCAAGACATGAGATCGTCCCAGAAGACAGCCCATGCTGAGGTCACATGCTGTGCTCCTGGCTGCTGTGCACCTCCAGGACCAGGAGTGGGGTTGCCTATGTGGATGCACTCCTTGTCTCCCTCTGCTGCTCCAGGAAAACACGTCCTGGCTCTTGGGAGCATGGCTGAGTTTCCTTGCCACGTTACTTTTTTTTGCTTCCAACGTTTGTGAGGCCTGGAAGCCTGCTAAACAAAAGTGGCTGCAGGTTGTTCTCCCACTGCTGTTTTCACATGCCAGGGTTGGCTGTCACCTGCAGGGAACTGCTGTTCACTCAGCAGTGTTTGGCTATGGAGAAAAATAATGGGTTCAAGAAGAAGAGCTGTCATTGTCTAGTCATGCTGATGAAGGCATAGATGCTGACAGGCATTCCTGTGTTATCCCTTTCTGTAGGAGCCAGTGGTTCTGCTAGAGCACATAGTACATAAATGTAAGCGCATATGTATATATATATATGCAGAAAAAGCAGGCACATAACCCTGAAGGTTGTGATCAGCCACTGGACTTATCAAGAACAGTTTGTACCTTAATTTGTACACCGACAAAGCACTTTTGGACTTTTCATGTGGGCACTTTAGATGGTCTTTTTCAAAGCACATTAGTCTCTATAGGCTTTTCCTTTATTAATATGCTGTAAGCTTCAAAGTATTGTTTTTACCTGACAGAGTCTCAGATACTAAGAAGGCTCTTGCCTTTGCCTAATCACACCTTCAAGTACATAAATATTGGTAAAAAAATCATAAACCTGATTGTTCTCCACAGCCAAATGATGTTGAATTTGAGTTGGCCACTCTTGCCATTTATAAATATGAATCACAAATTTATGTTTCCTCAGGGCATCATAAATAAACTTTCTCCTAGGGAAGACAAAATTAAAAAAAAAAAAAAAAAAAAAGCAAAGGTTCTACTTCTGTTCTCATATGAAGAGCTGTTAGCATTAACAACAGAGCAAAGATGAGCTTTGGAAGGCTTTTTAACACCATCAGAGCTGCATAGAAAAGCTTTTCTCAGAAAAGAGGACAGAGATTTCCTTTATTATTTCATATACACAGACACAAAACGAAGTACCTACATACATCCAGTGTTTACTGGTGTTTATCAATAAAAGTATGAGTAATCTTCCAGGCTATGAGCCATGCACATTCTCATGTGTATGTATGGAAATAGCACTGCACAAAGGAAGCAAACAGCACTAGATGGTGCAGATGGAATTTTAATAATTGGGGAACTTAATAGATGCTATCTGGTGTCATTCCAGGCAGGATTTTGGTAGATTTGTCCCAAGCCAAATTCTCTGCAGCTTGCATCACCATGCAAAAATTGCACAGCTCATTGTTCCCAGCTCTCCTATTTTCCAGCTTCAGAAATTCAGTTCTGTGTCTGAATTCACAAAAGCAACTGGGAAACAACATTGCCAAGTAAGACACCAACTAACGAGCTTGGAATGTGTTAATTTCAAGAATCTACTGATTCTGCATGTTTGTAAATCAATGGGTTTCATGCTATTAATTGTTATGTACTCCAAGGTTGTTAAGACATGCTAAAACCTTACTAAGACTGCACCACGAATACCAATGAATAACATACATTCTGTACAGTAGACATTTACAGAATTAAAACACATTTACTATTTTCCTTACTAGTGATGATAATCACTAGCTGGCACTGGTGTTTATATGGCAGCCTTTTGTACTGTCTTGCACGAATAATTCTGAATCCAGATCTCATTGTAGTTGGGGATCTACCATTCATCCAGCAAGGCCAAGTATGACCATAACACTTATATTTGATTCGTATTGTATGCATTTTCAAGCATATCTTTAAAAGTTGTTTTGCTTGTTTTGCTTTTTTTTTGTTTTGTTTTGCTTTGATTTATGAGTGGGATTTTTCATCTGTTTTAATGTGTACTTTTTGTTGTACAACCTATCATCATGTTTATTTTCTTATCCAGATGAAATTCTGAAAAGAAGGATGAGTTCAGCAAGAAAAAGCACTCATGCTAGTGGTAGGATGAAGAGCAACATGCAAAAACTAAGAAAATAAATGTTTTCTGTCTGGAAGTATTGCCTAGAAATACAACAGTTCAGTGGGAGCACACTGTCAAAGATCATCTTGTCCAGCTGTCTGACCATAACAGGGATAACCAAAAGTTATATTATTGAGAGCACTATCCAAATACCTTTTGAACTCTGACAGGAATAGGACATTAACCACCTTGCTAGGAAGCTTCTTCCAGTGTTTTACTACCCACAGAGTACATAAAATTTTCCAAATGTTCAGACTGAATCTTCCCCGGTGCAGCTTTGTCCCATTCCCTCGTGTCCTTACCAAAGAGAAGAGACCAGCATACCCCTCTCCATTTCCCCTTACATCTCCAGCTTTTCTCTGGAAGTTGTAGAGAGCAATGAGATCACCTCTTAGCCTGCTTTCTGCCAGAGTAGAAAATTCTAATTTCCTCAGCCTCTCCTCATAGGACATGCCCTCTGCCCCTTTTATCAGCTTTGTTGCCTTCCTCTGGATGTATTCAAATATCTTAATATCCTTTTTCTATTGTAGAACTGAGAACCGAAGACAATATTCAAGGTGAATAATGCTAAATATGGTAGAAGAATCACATCTTTTGACCAGCTGCCTATGCCATGCTTAATAATATGAGGTTTATGTTGCTAAGGGTTTGATTGCAGGGGGGCTGCTCATCTATCTCATGTAAGAGCCAGTTCCATCTGGATCCAGAAAGGATCCACATCTGGCCAAAGCTCAACCAATGACCACCTCTGATTGTGTCTCTGTGTTAATATTTAAGAAAGGCTAAAATCTTATGCAGAACTGTGAAAGAGAGGAGTTGGAAAATGTAGAGGAAAACAAACCTGAAGACCTCAAGGTCAGTGCAGAAGGAGGGCAGGAGGTGCTGCAAGTGCCAGAGCAGTTCCCCTGCAGCCTGTGGAGAAGGTAGCCTGTTCCCCTGCAGCCTGGTGAAGTAGGCTGTCCCCTTGCTGTAGCCCACGGGGGAACCCACAGTGAAGCAGGCAGGGAGGCAAAGCAGGCAGAGGCAGTGGCCTGGAGGGGGCTGTAGTCCCCAAAGAATTCTCAGAGGAGCAGATTCTGGGCTGAAACTGTAGCTTGTGAAGAGCCCATGGTGGAGCAGTGATCTGGAGAGAACTGCCTATTGGCAACCCATAGGATGGACACCGTTTTACAGGCCTGTATTGGAGCAGTTCTTGAAGAACTGCAGTATGTGAGAAGTCCGTGTTGGACATCCAGTTTGGGATGGATGTTATCTTGTTGAAGGGGTTTCATACTGGAGCAGAAGACAGTGACCATGAAAGAGAGGCAGAAATGAAGCATTATGGACTGACTGCAACCCCCATTCTCTGTTCCCCTGCTTCATTTGGAGGGAGGAGATAAAAGAAAATAGATGGAAAAAAGGTAATTTAGTTTGCTTTTGGTTTGTCAGTGCTCTAGACTGTTAGCAATAGGTTTAAAATAATATTAATTTTCCTACATTGAGTCTGTTTTGCTCATGGTAGTAATTGGTGAGTAATCTCCTTGCCCTTATCTCAACCCTTGAGACCTTTGAGGAGGGGGAATGAGAGTCATTGTGGTGGAGTTTAGCCATCCTTCAGTTTCACCACAGAATGTGATTAGCACTTTTGAGTCCCAAAGCACACTGTTGGCTCATGTTGAGCCTACTGTTGACCAACACTCCCAGATCCCTATCTGCTGAGCTGCTTTCCAGCCATGTGTCTCAGTCCGTACTTGTGACTGGTATCACTCCATCCCAGGTACAGTGTCTGGCTTTTTTGTTTGTTTGTTTTTGTTGTATTTCATGCCATTGCTGATTGCACAGTGCTCCAATCTGTCTAGAGCTCTCTGTAAGGCCTCCTGTCTATCCAGGGAATTAACACTAAACTCCTCCCAATGTGGTATCATTAGCAAACGTGTTTGAGTATGCACTGTACTTCTGCATCCAGATCTTTGATAAAAATATTGAACAGTCCTGGCCCTAGAACTGAGTCCTGGAGAACTCTGTTGCTGACCATCCACCAGCCAGATATATCCCCATTCATGGCAACCCTTTGAGCACTACCAGCAACAGAGTTCATCACCCAGTGTCGTGTGAATCTGTTCATCTCAGTGTTGGACAATTTGTCTAGAGGGATGCTGTGAGGAACAGTATGAAAAGCCTTACTAAAAGCCAGAAAAAATACATCCACTGCCTTCCCTTCTTCAACCAAGTGCGTGACCTTATCATGGAGATCAAGATACTATGGTAACACCTTCCCTTGATGAACCTATTCTATATAGCTTTGTTCTTTAACTGATTTTCAATAACCTCTAGGACCATCATCTCCATATATTTTTCAGAGACTGAGGTTAGATTAGAAGTTCTGTAGTTTTCTCGGTTTTCTCTCCTGCCTTTTTTTGTAGAAGGCTACAATGATGGCTACATGTATGTTCCCGACAGCAGGGACCTCTCCAGACTCTCTCAACCTGTGATAAATTGTAATGTTACAATGCATAATCCAACAAGGTGCCAAATTTCCTGAGAATACTTTCATTAGGATAAAAAATGAGACAGGTGGCAAAAACGATAATTCAGGCAAAATTTTAGAATACAGGATTTAGGAAAAACACTTGGGATGAATTGCACTTAGATACAGATATGTTTTTCCAAATAAAATTCAGTGAGTTTACTTTGTATATATTTGGGGGGAAAAAATGGCCTTTGTAAAGTTGCATTTGGGAACATGTTAAAATATTCTGCTGAAAAAAATGAAAAGCTTTCTTCTGGAAAATGTGGTAGCTTTGTAGGAATTTAAAGATAGACTGCTTATTGCAATTCTACTCAGTCTGGTATCAAAGCTTTTAAAAGACAGGATTTCAGTAGACAGAGTTTAAGATAAAAAATAAATTCTTTAAAAAATGTAGAAAACATGCAAATATATATATATATATTGGAGAAAATGCAGAAATTTTGAGTGCCAAGTTTATTTAATGTACATATAAATTTAAGAGGTGTCAGCAAATTAATTAATCAATTGAAATTAAAAAGATTACCCTCATTAATTCTGAAATATTTTTACATCCAAATAGATGAAACAATATCTTCATATCTCAGATTCAAAAATGCAGAATAACTTGCAATAAATATTGATTATTTAGAATTACATTGCTAAGAAAACTTTCTTTGTCTCTGGTACCAAAAAGTTGTTTTTAATTTTGACTGTCATAATATTAGACAGGTGATGCTTGTAGTGTAACTTGCAGTCTTACTACTATGCAAAACATTTGGAGGTTGGGCCAAGTGGTTGGTATTTGCCATCCAGTTTAAATGCAGTAGGTTTAAGTGCATCGCCTTGATAACTATTAATAGAATAATATGACTTTTATTCTAAAATTATGGAGAACACTGGAGAACTCCATAACCATGGGGTGCTTTACTTACCTGGCCTGCTAACTGCAGATGGGTCCCACCTGTCTTGAAGGGGAAAACAGACACTAGCACAGGAGCTGGCAGGGCTCAATGAGAGAGCTTTAAACTAGGTAGGAAGGGGGACAGGGATGAGGATGGGGAGGGAATAAGGCTCGTTAGAGGTGTGCCATGGGAAACAGTGTCAGGGCTGGGGGAGCAGGCAATGGCCCAGCTGAAGTGCATCTACACTAATGCACACAGCATGGGCAACAAACAGGAGGAGCTGGAAGCCATCGTGCAGCAGGCAGGCTTGGTTGCCATCATGGAAATGTGGTGGGACCACTCCCATGACTGGAGTGCTGCAATGACTGGCTATAGGCTATTCAGAAGGGACAGACAACACAGAAGGGGTGGTGGTGTGGCTCTCTATATTAGCGAGTGTTTTGATGTTGTGGAACTCAAGACTGAGACTGGGAATGATAAGGCTGAGTCCCTATGGGTTAGGATTGGTGGGAAGGCCAACAAGGCAGACATCCTGGTGGGTGTCTTTTACAGACCATCAAACCAGGATGAGTAGACAGATGAGGAATTCTACAGGCAGCTAGGAAAAGTGGCAAAATCGTCGACTCTTTTCCTTGTGGGGGACTTCAACTTCCCAGACATATCCTGGACATGCAATACAGCTCAGAGGAAGCAGTCTAGCTTTCTGGAGAGCATGGAATATAGCTTCCTGATGCAGCTGGTTAGTGAGCCTACCAGGGGAGGTGCCCCACTGTACCTTCCATTCACAGGCAGAGAAGGCCAGTTGGAGATATGGTGGTCAGGAGCTGTCTTGAGCAGAGTGACCGTGAAATGGTAGAGTTCTCTATTCTTGGAGAAATCAGGAGGGGAACCAGTAAAACTGCTGTCTTGGACTTCTGGAGGGCAGATGTTGAGCTGTTCAGGTCACTGGTTGGCAGAGTCCCTTGGGAGGCAGTCCTGAAGGGCAGAGGAGTCCAGGAAAGCTGGGCACTCCTCAAGAAGAAAATCTTAATGGCTCAGGAGTGGTCTGTCCCCACGTGCCCAAGATGAGCTGGCACAGAAGAAGACCAGCCTGGCTGAACAGAGAATTGTGGCAAAAGCTTAGGGAAAAAAAAAAAAAAAAAAAAGAAGGTTTAGTATCTTCGGAAAAGAGGGCAGGCCACTCATAAGGATTATAAGGATGTTGTAAGGATGTGTAGGGACAAAATTAGAAAGGCCAAAGCTCATCTGGAGCTCAATCTGACTACTGCTGTTAAAGACAACAGAAAATGTTTTTATGAATACATTAACATAAAAAGGAGGACTAAGGAGAATCTCCATCATTTACTGGATATGGGGGGAAACTTAAGGATGAAAGATGATGAAAAGGCTGAGGTGCCTAATGTCTTCTTCGCCTCAGTCTTTAGCGGCAAGACCAGTTGTTCTCTGGATACCCAGTACTCTGAGCTGGTGGAAGGGGATAGGAAGCAGAATTTGGCCCTCATAATCCATGAGGAAATGGTTGGTGAACTGATACAACACTTACGTATGCAAGTCAATGGGGCTGGATGGGATCCACCTGAAGGTACTGAGAGAACTGGCAGAAGAGCTGACCGAGCTGCTTTCCTTCATTTATCATCAGTCCTGGCTATCAGGATATGTCCCAGTCGACTGGAGGCTAGCAAATGTGATGTCCATCTAGAGGAAGGGTCGGAGGATAGACCTGGGAAACTATAGGCCTGTTAGTTTGACCTCAGTGCCAGGGAAGTTCATGGAGCAGATTATCTTGAGTGTCATCACGTGGCACTTGCAGGGCAAGCAGGCAATCAGGCCCAGTCAGCATGGGTTTATGAAAGGCAGGTCCTCCTTGACGAACCTGATCTCCTTCTATGACAAAGTGACGCGCTGGGTGGATGAGGGAAAGACTGTGCATGTGGTCTACCTTGACTTCAGTACGATTTTTGACACCATTTCCTACAACATTCTCCTCAAGAACCTGGCTGCTCATGGCGTGGACTGGCATACGCTTCGTTGGGTTAGAAACTGGCTGGATACCAAGGCCCAAAGAGTCATGGTTAATGGAGTTAAATCCAGTTGGAGGCCGGTGGACTCACTAGTGGAATCCCCCAGGGCTCAGTAATAGGGCCAGTTCTCTTTAATATCTTTATCGATGATCTGGATGAGGGGATCAAGTGCACCCTCACTAATTTTACAGATGACACCAAGTTAGGTGCATGTGTAGATCTGCTCAAGGGTAGGAAGGCTCTGCAGGAGGATCTGGATAGGCTGGACCGATGGGCTGAGGCCAACTGTATGAAGTTCAACAAGGCCAAGTGCTGGATCCCACACCTGGGGCACAACAACCCCAAGCAGCACTGCACCCTGGGAGTTGAGTGGTTAGAAAGCTGTCTGACAGAGAAGGACCTGGGAGTAGTGGTTCATAGTTGGCTGAATATGAGCCAGCAGTATGCTGAAGTGGCCAAGGAGGCCAACAGCATCCTGGTTTGTATAAGAAACCGTGTGGCCAGCAGGTCTAGAGAAGTGATTGTCCCCTTGTACTCGGCTCTCGTGAAGCCGTACCTCGAGTACTGTGTTCAGTTTTGGGCCCTCGCTACAAGAAGGACATCGAGGTGCTCGAGCGAGTCCAGAGAAGGGCAATGAAGCTGGTGAGGGGTCTGGAGAACAAAGTCCTACGAGGAGCAGCTGAGGGAGCTGGGCTTGTTCAGCCTGGAAAAGAGAAGGCTCAGGGGTGACCTTTTTCCTCTCTACAGGCACCTTAAAAGAGGCTGTAGCGAGGTGGGGCTTGGGCTATTCTTCCATGTACCTGGTGACAGGACAAGGGGGAATGGGCTTAAGTTGAGCCAGGGGAGTTTTAGGTTAGATGTTAGGAAGAACTTCTTCACTGAAAGGGTTGTTAGGCATTGGAACAGGCTGCCCAGGGAAGTGGTTGAGTCACCATCCGTGGAGGTCTTTAAAAGATGTTTAGATGTAGAGCTTAGTGATATGGCTTAGTGGAGGACTTGTTAGTGTTAGGTCAGAGGTTGGACTAGTTGATCTTGGAGGTCTCTTCCAACCTAGGACATTCTGTGATAATATTGTGATTCTTATGTTGTTTGAGTCAGACATCTCATGGTAAAAGCAGCTGTAAATATAGCATCTCTCTTAATTTATGTATTCCAGATGGCTAACTTTTTCTTTCCCTCTTGTCATATACACACCCTACACACCCAGCAAGGCTTGTCACTACCCTTCAGTTAAAATAGAGGCCCAAATATGCTGTTGTTTTTTTTTGTTGTTGTTGTTTGTTTGTTTGTTTTTTTTCATTTCCTTTCATTTTGACATAGAAATGTACTAACATATATAATGTATAATGTATAAATATATAACTTATAATGTATGTACTAACTTATATAGAGTCAGAAAAGGAATTCTACTGTATCCGTTTGACTATGTTTATCTGCTAGTTTAGCAAACAAGACTTTTTCAGTATATCCAAGGAGAGCAGGATTTCTTAAACTTATCACAGAATCACAGAATCACAGAATCACAGAATTTCTAGGTTGGAAGAGACCTCAAGATCATCGAGGCCAACCTCTGACCTAACGCTAGCAGTCCCCACTAAACCATATCCCTAAGCTCTACTTCTAAATGTCTTTTGAAGACTTCCAGGGATGGTGACTCCACCACTTCCCTGGGCAGCCTGTTCCAATGCCTAACAACCCTTTCAGTGAAGAAGTTCTTCCTAACATCTAACCTAAAACTCCCCTGGCTCAACTTAAGCCCATTCCCCCTCGTCCTGTCACCAGGCACGTGGGAGAACAAACCAACCCCCACCTTGCTACAGCCTCCCTTGAGGTACCTATAGAGAGCGATAAGGTCGCCCCTGAGCCTCCTCTTCTCCAGGCTGAACAAGCCCAGCTCCCTCAGCTGCTCCTCGTAGGACTTGTTCTCCAGACCCCTTACCAGCTTCGTTGCCCTTCTCTGCACCCGCTCAAGCACCTCGATGTCCTTCTTGTAGCGAGGGGCCCAAAACTGAACACAGTACTCGAGGTGAGGCCTCACCAGAGCTGAGTACAGGGGGACGATCACCTCCCTAGCCCTGCTGGTCACACTCTTCCTGATACAAGCCAGGATGCTGTTGGCCTTCTTTGCCACCTCAGCACACTGCTGGCTCATATTCAGCTGACCATCAACCATCACTCCCAGGTCCTTCTCTGCCTGGCAGCTCTCCAACCATTCCTCTCCTAGCCTGTAGCTCTGCTTGGGGTTATTGCGCCCCAGGTGCAGGACCCGGCACTTGGCCTTGTTGAACTTCATGCAGTTGACCTCAGCCCATCGGTCCAGCCTATCCAGATCCTCCTGCAGAGCTTTCCTACCCTCAAGCAGATCGACACACGCACCTAACTTGGTGTCATCTGCAAACTTACTGAGGGTGCACTCAATGCCCTTGTCCAGATCATCAATGAAGATATTAAAGAGGACTGGCCCCAGCACCGAGCCCTGGGGGACGCCACTAGTGACTGGCCTCCAACTGGACTTGGCTCCATTCACCACGACTCTTTGGGCCTTGGTATCCAGCCAGTTTCTAACCCAATGAAGCGTGCGCCAGTCCAAGCCAAGCCAGTTTCTTGAGGAGAATGCTGTGGGAGACGGTGTGAAAAGCCTTGCTGAAGTCAAAGGAGACCACATGCACAGTCTTTCCCTCATCCACCCAGCGCGTCACTTTGTCATAGAAGGAGATCAGGTTCGTCAAGCAGGACCTGCCTTTCATAAACCCATGCTGACTGGGCCTGATTGCCTGCTTGCCCTGCAAGTGCTGCGTGATGACTCTCAAGAGGATCTGCTCCATGAGCTTCCCTGGCACTGAGGTCAAACTGACAGGCCTGTAGTTTCCCGGGTCTGCCCTCCGACCCTTCTTGTAGATGGGCGTCACATTTGCTAGCCGCCAGCCAACTGGAACCTCCCCCGATCACCAGGACTGCTGATAAATGATGGACAGATTATTCCACAGCTTGCTATCAAACACAGGAAATACATGAAATGTCAATTCAACATATCTCATAAATATTAATAAAATGAAAACTGTTTGTATTTATTAACTAAGGAGAACAGAAAATAATCCAGATCTGAGAACTCTGCCATGATTAGAGGCAAAACTATATATTTCAAATAACTTTTGATTTTAGTTTCTGTGAACTCGGCTTTAACTGCCTAACGTCTTCTGGTGCAGCAGCCTGCTCTTCGCGTTCTAGACAAATGTTGTGACACTGCACGGAAGTATTTCTGAAATCACTTGCACACCTTTTCTATGACACCAAAGTCAATATTAAATGCTATCTAAGATCTTGTGGGTCCTAGATAATATGCATATTAACCTTACAAACAATGTTTCAATAAGATAATAAAAGTGTAGTAACCCACCTATGAGTTATGAACACATTTTTACTGCTCTTAAATGTATTTCCTCTATTTTATCTTGTCCCTGATACGTTCTTTTTACAAAATAGCTCTAAAATATAGTATTTAGTGTTCTTTTTTGTGTGTATGTTTTTTTTTTTTCTTTCTTTCTTTCTTTTTTTTTTTTTCTTTAGATAGAGAGATGTATCACTGAGTCACTTTGTAACTCTGAGACTTTGCATTTGTGAGAGACTCAGACATCCTGAAAACATCTCATCCTTTTCCCTATTCACAAATTCAGCAGCTATCTTCTTTATCTTCTTTGACATTTTCCTCGTCTTCTTACCATACTGCAAGAGACTGGAAAGTTGGAAAGTTACCTCATTTGTAATTTCTGCCTTTATTTTTTTTTATTTTTTATTTTTTTTTTTAACAAAGTGTGTAGAATCAGATAATGCTTCAATTGGTGTTTAATGACTTGATGAAAGTCTCCCATGGTGTCATAGGCCACACCAGGAAAGAGCTGCACATTCTTCAGGCTATCTTGTCCTCCTTCTGTTTCTAGTCCTAAATTTAAGTGCAAGATAACTTGTCTCCTCACTCCTTGCCCCATTATTTTTAGGTCTCCTGTAGTGATTTCTTATGAAAACTATTTCAGCTTGTTCTTATTGGCCAGCAGATAACTCAAGGGACACTTCCCCTCAGGGCAGCTTCAGGGATTAGAAGGGTTCTCTCACTTCTCAATACTGTGACTAAACCTCACCCCACATTCATTGACTTTAGCAGGAATAAGAGTCTTGAGGTTAACTTGTCCTCAACTCCCTTTATTTTTAGAGACTGATTCATTAGGCTATAAGTAGATGCAATTCTTATGCTCTCAATTTTTAAGAGCAAATATGGATAACAAGGGATATTGACTTCAGAATTTGCAGCAAAGGCTAAACGAAATAGACCTCCAGCTTGTAACTCTTATCCAGATCTTTTCCAAAGCTTGTGAAGTTTTTGTTTGCTGAATAGTTTAAAGTGGCTGGAGGTTCAGAAGTGCTGAGGTGGGACAGAAAGATTTTACTCTTTCTGTGGCTTTCATAGGTCTCCCAAAGTGTAGTGGTTTCCTGATTTAACAATGGGGTGGTAAAGCAAACACAACCTGCATGAAATGCCATGGCAACCTCTGGGGTTTAACTTTCTTTGAAAATGATATTAAAAACGTGCCTCTCAGGAATTTTTTTCCCTCTGCCCCATAAAAATAACAGCTCTGATTCTCCCAATTGTAACTTACAGCACTTCCCTTAGTAGAAGTACAAGCTAGAGGATTAAATAAGGAGGGGAGACAAGAAAGAATAAACCCTAGAATCTGTTAAAACATTATGTATATGTATATGTATATGTATATGTATATGTATATGTATATGTATATGTATATGTATATGTATATGTATATGTATAGAGACATAACAAATCCATCAAGATGACTGTGGGGTTATAGCCAGGTCCTGTGCTCTCTGTGTCACTACCATCAGGCATCACTCAAAGCAGGCAAAGGCCTGGGAAAAGAAGCTCTGTGAACAGAGATGGAGTGGCCAGATCACAGCTGCATGTACTTGACTCTGTTTCTGTGGTATGCTTTGTAGCCCCATATCGAAGTGCAGATATATCCCGAGAGCCACTTTTGCTTGCTGCATTCTCTAGCCAAGCACTGTTCAGTTGTAGCCCACAGCATTGAGTTTTGTTTAATTTACTTTTTTAAGGCTTCAGTGTCCACACATATATATTTTTATGGTCTTAGATACACATATGAAAAAGATACGGACGTTGAAAGGAGTCACATGTGCAGAATTTGTCCCTGTGTAGCGTTCTGAGGCCCTTAAAGAAGAGCCCATATGTTCAGCATTATATTAGCACAAGAAAATAGTTGGCCAGTGCTCTGGCAGGCTTACCTCAAAATTTTCCTGCTTTCATGGGTTTATGTCCAATCATAATGTTATTTGAACACGTTTAATTAACTACTGGAGCCGTTTGAAGTCTTTGACATTATTATTTTTATACCACTAGAGTCTCATACCACTGCTTGCTTGTCATTATAGCAGTTTCCAAGATCAGTGCAATTCATTCTGGACTCAAAGTTAATCTCATGGAAAATCCAATCAGTAAATTGATTAGGTATTAAATTACATTCTTTGTTAATGTTCTCTGCTCCTTTTCTTACAGTAAAAAGAACTCATTACTTTTTTCTTTCTTTTTTTTTTTTTTTTTCTTCTCAACTTTTCTCCCTATCTCTCCTTTCTCTCTCCCCTCTTTTCCATTAATATTACTATGCTCTCCAATTCACTGGTATTTCAGATATGACATATGGATTATATATTACTAATTTCTTCTTAAACAAACAAGAACATAGAAAAAGGACATTTTTTAGGTGAAGTCAGAAATTAAAATGTACAAAAATGTGTCTGATCCTAGGATGTTTTAGAATGTTCTTTTGATAGTTTTGCATTGATGGTTATCCCAAATGGGTTTCTGAAGCTAACATCTGTGGAAAATATTGCTGGCATTAAAGTTTACTGTAGCAGTAAGCCCTCTGAGTTGATTGCCACTGTATTCTGACATATTTTACCATAGGTGTTTGCTAACAGTTAACTTTGGATAACTAGAGAATTTTTATGTGTGCATGTTTTATTTATTTATTTATTTTTAATGAAAAGTTATTTTGACAAGAAAATAATCTACATTGAATCCAGCAATCAGTAGGAGCTGCTATCCTGACAGAACCAAATGTTTTCTGTTGAACAGAAATTCTGGAAGTCATATTAAAGAGACTGAGCTAATGTCAGGTTATTGCAGCTTGCATTTGCCAGACAGCCTACAGAAATATGCCTATGATCATGGTGAGGCAGGAGATTAACTGTGATTCCTGTGATTGCTAATATCCTTTTCATACTGTGTTCATCAGTAGAAAGTCTGCCACTGAATTCAATATGGCCAGGATTTCATCTGTGTTACATTGGCCTTCTGTACAATTTGAAGGTAGATTGCTTGCCTTAGATACCCATTATGTCTGGTCTTCAAGCTCTTCAAGGTCCAGGTTCTCCAATAAGTGCATTTCTGTAAAATATTGAACAATATTGTGCCTAAGACAGTCACAGAAAATTGTGAAAATAGCTACATGTACATAGACCAGGTAACAGTTAACACTGCTTCATAGAATTCTCAGTTATTTTGAAAAATAGTGGTTTCATTTTGCTTTTGGTTTGTACTTCTTTGACTCCGTACTTTGACAACTTTTAATCCAAGTTGTCTAAAAATCATAGTATGAAATTCAGCTGCTATTTGTAATCACGTGTTGATTCTCTTACTCAGGTCTACATGTATAACAAAGGATGAGCAATAAGACTCTCCCTACATTATAAAAATAATCTCACTTCAGATGCTCAGCAGATTTCATCATTCCTGTGCCTCAGTCCAGTAACTCTACTTTTGTTTTTCCTTTCCTGAATACGATGCAGCCCCTTGGTTCTTCTTGTCTCAATGGACCTGTCATTTTTAATGGTTTGCCAAAATCTCAAAATCAGAATTGCTGAAACTCATCTTCTCATGTTTTATTCTGAAAACACCCATCCATCTCCATGTTGGTGCCATCAGTGTCACTATCTGCTATACAGTCTTGCAGCCTAGGAGTCACTTCTGATCCTGTTCTCCCTCCTTGTCCTAAATCACAGCAACAGTCTCCTGCTGCACTGGGTTGTAGGTGCCTGTCTCTCTAGGTGTCTGCTTGGTTTGCACTGACAACTGCAACCTCCTTCTCATTATTTTCTTCAAACACATTTTGTTCCCTTCAGCAGATTCAGGCTCTTCACTTTGAAACAGTCTGTTTTAGCTGTCAGAATGAGAAGTTCTTCTCTTTTCTTAGTTAGAGATTATTTCTGCTGAGCTTAAATTCAATTTTTTTTTTTTTGGCCATGCTGTTAGGTGTTACAACAACTAACCCTTCTGCCTTTTTTTTTCTTCTGTTATACTCCACTTTCTTTTAAATCACATGGATATCCAAGTCATCCTCTCTTACAATTCTCCTTTTTATTTTTCCCTCTTTTTAAAAAATTCCTTGAATAATGTTCCCAAACCAATACTCCAAGACACCACTTTCATTTCAGCCAAATTAATCCTGAAAAGTCTCATCCTGTAGTTTACCCTGAAGACTACAAAAAGTATAATAGTTAAACCCAGCTTTGATTTTTTTTTTCTCTCTTGCCAAAAAGTATACTCATTGCTGTCACATTTCTTATCTATTCCTTCCTTGCCTTCTTTTTTTGTGTCTTGATTCTAGACTTCAAGCTTACCGAAGCTAAAATCTGTATATTCTTTTCGTGAGTCACTTAGCTATTCTTCAGGCAGTGTGCAAATATCAAATAATAATTATTTCTCCAAGGATGGATTTAGTAATACACTGAGACATTAAATGCCATCTCCCTTTTCTTACTGAGGATGTGTTGTGTGTCTATGTGGATCCCAGGAAAATACAGGAGTGGGGGCTGCACATGAGAAACTAAAAATACGTACAAGTAAATGCTCTTGCTGAGATGAAAGGGATAAGTCCTTGGTACAATGTTGCTTACTGCTCTGAATGTCTGCTGGATCAGTACCTTAGTTTACAATGTGATAAGCCAAATCTTCCCTGCCAGAGCCCTTTCCAGAACACCTGACACTGCACAAGCCCCATTAACCAGAGCTGTCAAAACTAGTGGGAGAGAGAAAAAAAAAAAATAAATCTAGCACCAGTCAGTGGATTCTAACAATAATCTCCTACATGTCACCGATTACTTTCTCAGAGATTCAAGAGATTACTGATAACTGTTAGATTACTAAAACATAGGTCTGTGAAAATAGGGCCATGTTTCTTCACAGAGATGTGTTTCAATGCATCCCTGCATTTAAACCTGAAAATCAAATCCATTCCTTCAAAGGGAATAAGTTTGCTATTTAGGTTTAACTGTTTATTTAATGTTTCTTTATCCAAGAGCAAAATTTGTTGCTCTAGCTCTCAGTAGATATTAACTTGAAGAAAATGAAAAAAAAATAGTATATTAATTAAGCACAGCCTGGATGTCATGATAACATTACAGCTAGCTGTTTGGTATTTTGATGTTTGTTAGTTTGATAAAATTTATTATCTGGAAATGTAATAAGTAATTATTTCATAGAGCATCATAATGTAACAATAAAAGCAGTATCTTGGCTTGTTATTCCAGATAATGAATAAAGATGTTTCGTCACCACTCATACAATCCTCCTGGATCTAGCTTAAGTACCAGTATTAATATTGCAGTGGCCACAATACATAAGTCAATATTTCTAATTTATCTTTGTCCATTTATTGACATCAGTTGTTTTCAATTTTAAACTCCAAGACTAAGCATCATTTTCAGTCTATTGTGTTACAAAAAACAACAACAACAAAAAAAAGTATTTTCAGATTCAAGAAGAAGGTAAATTATTATTCTGTTTAGTTGTGCTATCCACAGTAAAAATACTCTATATTGTTTGCAACCCTCAATGGGAGGTCAGATTTTTTAGAGTTTGGACCTTAGAATCTTCAGTTGCTGGTGCCTGTAGCAAAGTCAGTGATTTCTCAGATAACATGTCTCATAGCTGTGTGTATTACTGTATTGGGGTAATTGTCAGCTGGGTATTGCAGAGGAAGCCTGAAAAAAGCTAGACAAAGCTTTCTACACAATGTTTAACTTATTTGCTGTTCCAGAAACTTACCTTTTACAAAATGATCCTTTTTATTCAGCCACATGCTTGTATCACAAATCCCAATATAATAAGTTAGCATATAGAAAAGCCTGTTATTGGTTTGAGATCCAAATCTCTACCTTCTCTGCCTTTCTGGGGTGGATTTTAGGATACCACAGCCAAAACAGATTTATAGTTCTGTCACAATTTCTCAGGTTCAGGCATTTATCTGAACCTTCCCTCCTCTATCTGTCATGACTATTTGCAAAGATTTTCAAACTCTATTGAATGAGTTTTGGCTCTTCCTTGACATGCTGTCACACTCAGATCTGTGTACCAAGCAAATTGATAGCACTAGGGGAAAGGAATTTTAAATCCAGTCCCCTTGCCCCGCCCCCCCCCCCCCCTACTTTTTTTTTTTTTAACTGCAGTATGAAGTTTCTTTTGCTCATTCAACCCTAGGCTAAATGGACCTTTGAGATAAATTTTGCATGAGTTTATCTCTCAGTTTGAGTGTTACATGATTCTGTGCTTATTGTCATGGGGTTTAGCTGTTACTCATGCATCTGCCAAGATATTTCCACCAGCCTGGTGTCAGACTCAAAATTAGTGATTAATAAAGTTAAATTAGTGAAAGAGGAACAAGCTTCAAGTTATTGAAAGGAATGAAAATGATATATGAATGCCATTAGTTTTTTCTTAAAGAGTATTTATATGATTATATGAATGCAAAAAGGCAAAGAAGTATTTCAGTCTTTCTCTAGTCACCGGAACACTCTGAAGCAGATGGACTGTGTGACTGATGATTCAATAATTGCACTCATTAAAAATGTTCACGCTTTTAATTCCACCCCCCCCCCTTCGCCTCTCTCTCCCTCCCCCCTCCCCCCCCCCACACACACATTCTGTGAAGAGCTGAGGAATGAAATGGTTTTGTCATTGTCAGCAGATAGATAATTGAGTTTGCTTTGATTTCCTGCAGTGCCCCTTCCCCACCCCCATGCTGTGGATTGACATCTCCAGAAGTGCTGCAGAACATTTGAATCAGACCCAACTGTCTTAAAGGAGAAAAACACCATAGATAAGACTCCTGTCTCTCTTTCAGTGTTCACTTGTGTGCACTCAGCCAGCAATCTACTTCAGTAGAAGACGGCATGCATTTGGTTTTCTGCCAGATACCTCCTGCCATGATGCAGTTACCTATCTGTAAGGATCAAGGAAAAGATAGTTCTGCCTTGAACATATTCGCAGAAAACTTCTCTGTTTTTATTTTTGCCAGCTAGAACCATCCTAAAGGTGATGTAGAGGAGAGGTTCTCCAGCTGTGCAAATGCTTGATTCCTGTTATTGCAAGAGCATGAAATCAAAATAATCTCACAAAGACAAGAAAAAATAATAAATAAAATGGTGGTAGCCAGAGCAAAGAAAGAGTGTGGTCCTCCTTTCTCTGAAAACAAAAATAGAAGTATCTCCCAACTCTGCCAAATGGGTGCTTCCTTTTGTTTCTAATATTAATATTTAAGTTTTGAGGTTGCATTTAAATTTAAACCGCATAATAGGGAGAGCATTCTCCAAATGAAGCTTTACTCATTGTACCTATTGTATGGTAACCCATTTTCCAGATGCTATGGTTTGAACAAATAGAGTAGAAGCTGTGTAATGCATGACTTCCTGGTGGTCTCCAGCTGCTCCAGGAGTCTCTCACATTATCAATCATTCGTAGTTTGCAAACATCTAGATGAGACCAGAGCATCATGGTGTTCAGCCTACTTCAAAGAATTCTTTCCAACTCTGGTTAAGGTCTTTGAGATGTATTTTTGCTGCCTCCATATTTGTGTTTCACTCTTCTGTACCTTTGGACAGAAGAAAAAAAAATATTTTCTGAAGAACATTTTATCTTTGACTTCTTGTACACACTTCCTAGACTAAGGTGCTCCATGATACAATTCTGATCTGCTATTAGAGCACTTAGGAGACGTAGGAAGACCATATAAATGCTTAGGCACTTACACAGCCTTGCACATCGCCTCTTAAGTTCCCACCAGCTAAAGTACAAAATACACAGACTTAGACAAAAAATATATAGATCTAAAAACAAAAGTTGTTAGGTTCTCATATCATTCTTTCCCTCAAGATCATTGCACCCTGTTAATCTTTGTGTCTGTCATGCATGAAGATTTTTACTCAAATTGTGATGTGGGGATTCTATTCTTCATGTACTGTTTCAACAGCTGAAAGGAATGTCTCTATCAGAAAAGAATTCTTTTACCTTGTTCATCAGCTGCCTTTTGTCTTTGTGAACTCCCTGAACTGTTCACCTTGTTCCGATGCTCAAAGTCTGCTTCTACAGATTAATTCCTCCCTCTAATCTACAGATTAATTCCTCCAACTAAACTCTAGTTATTCCTTTTCCATGTAAAATATGGTTATTCCTTTTTCTTCTAATCTGGAGGAAAATATTCAAGACTCTAAGAGTCTTTAGCCAACAATCTGTTCACAGTCATAGCTGTGAATGTTACTTCACCTTCTCCTCCCAATATACAGAACAGAATGAAGGCTATTCATATGACACGGTATTATGTTTAGTTCATAAAAACAAACGGAAATGTATAAAGTGCACATAAATCTGCTAAATCATTACACCATGTTGACTTCAAGTGGGTTTTCCACTTAGCCAGAAAATACAAACCTCTGAATTATATGGGATAGTTGCATAGGGAAATGACATGATTTGCACAGAATAAAATAGCCTTGTACTTTAAGTAAGCTATTTCAGTTAACATTCACAGGAGTATGCTAAATTTCATGCTCAATAATGTGACCACAATGCTTGGTGAAATGGATCTTCAATAGCCTTGTCTTTCATGAAACAGTTTCCTCCAATGAATTTGGAAGTTTCTAAGTGAATGTTGCACTACAAAGTTGAGCAGAATTAAACCCTCTACATGTACAGCTGTGGATTCAGGAAGATACCAAAAACTGTCTTGAAATGTAACATTACACATAATAAGCTACATTCTGACAGCATACGGGGATGACTGACAGTCAAGAATGCACAGTCAAGCTTGAAAAGAAAGGTCTGGTTAAAAATGAGTCTCAGTGGCAGTTCTCTATCACTTGGAGAAGGAAGTTATCATTCCAGGAACATTCTCGATTGCCTGTGTCCTGCTGTGCTGTACCTCCAACAGATATTAGGGTGGTTGAAGTCCCCCATGAGGACCAGAGCTTGTGAATGTGAGGCTGCTTCTATTTGTCTGTAGACGCCTCATCTCTTTGGTCTTCCTGATAGATTGGTCTGTACCGGAACCCATACTAAAACGTCATCTGTCTCTGCCCTCCCTTAAATACTGACCCATAAGCTCCCTGTCATCTCCTCATCCATTTCCAGGAGGAGTTCCACATGCTCCAGGTGCTCATTGACAGGTTTGGTGAGGTGGCCATATTTTTCATTAACTTCCTGGACCAGCCTACAGGTGACCTCTTCACCTCTCAAATCCTTCAAAGGGTAACAGTCCCTGTTCAGCTCCTTTTCTTATCTTTCCTTTTTCAGAGCTAATATCAGGACACTGCTCTGCTCACAGTATGCTGTGAAACACACACCACCAGAAATGCAACAATTGCAGGGTCATAAAGGAAAGAAGCACGTAGGTAGGATAGAAATTGACCCCTTTTCAATTTAAGCAAAAATGCTAACATGGCACACAAAACCAACCAACCAACCAACCAACCAAACAAACATCAATGTAGTTGCAAGGTGTCTGGTATTTGAAGCTACTATTTCCTTTTGAGTTCAAACACAAGAACCATTTGCTTCTCAAACTTAGTGACTTATTGCTCATAATTGGTATCTATTTATCTTGTGTGTGTGTGTGTGTGTAGCAGTGCCCCACATGAAAAAATAAATTGTATTTCACAACCAGAAGTGACTATTGCATAAATTAGAGATAAGAAAACAGTGAGCTCCATACTATGTGTTTGCCAGATTGATGCCTTCCATTTGCAATGTGAATATTGCAGATAGCTTTCACGGGAGTATCAGATGCCGGTATCTACAGTTCAGATGTAACATGGAAATCAAAACATGTTTATCCTCCCAGAAGTCAGAAACTACACTGACTTCTTCTGGGGCAGCTGAGGAGCAGACATATTTCAAAGGGCTGTGCTTCACCCTCTAGGCTCTAAAATGCAGCTCACCTGCTCAGCCTCTAAGGGCCACGGGTCCAGTAAATGTTTTTTTGCTCAGGTTTCCTTCCATGTGGCTCAGTTCCAGGAATATATAACCTCAACAGAAAAAAATTCTTAGGATAGCCTTTAAAATTGATGGTTTTTAGAATCCCATGCCTAAGATATTTTATGAAAATTTGTTTGTTTTCTTCAGGATTCCTTCTGCCCATGTCAAATAATGAAAGTCTCTTGATACCACTTACTTTCACTTCTGTTGAGGGAACTTAAGCATTTAAACCTTCCCCCCCTCCTTTTTTTTTTTTTTTTTCAGGGCTTGTTGGTATTTTAGATAGCTAAAGAAAAAAAAAAAAAAGAAGTCTTGTCTGGTTGTTGGAAAATTTCTGTTGTAACTGATAGCAAATATGGAAGGTCTAATTTGCATATAGATGTCGAAACTTGCAACAATATACTCTCCTGGGAGAACTCTTGTTGTTTAACTGTGTACAGAGTCTGGCACTAGGCTGCCCAGCACCTAATAAAAGCTAAATTGAAACTTTTTTAAAACTCTAAGGCTGTGAATATTCTTAAACTATCAATTTACATTTGCAAAGAAAGGGCAGAACCATAGCAAGCCAAGCCTCATTTAAGAGGAAAAAGCAGAGGTTATGGTGACAAGGACGAGAGGGAGACATAACTTTATTTGAGAGTAAACATCAGTCAGATGTGCTAATGCTTAAATTCATCAGCCAAGATGAGCTTTATTACAATGTTGGGATCAGGCAATACCAAGAAGATAAAAAGCAGCACTGTGTAAAGGAGAGAGAGAATAAATGAAAAATATTATTAACAGGGCTGAAATAACAGCAGTGAAAGGATGGATGAATATTGAAGAGAAAATGAAATGGAAGGTGGAGAGAACAGAAGGAGAAGTGAATGAATTAAGTACAATCTCTCTCTCTCTTTTCTTTTTTCTTTTTGTCAATCCTGTTTTTTATTTAAATTTTCAGTTCTGACCACAAGCTATGCAGAAAAGCAATCATAAGGTATTGTGTCAAGGGAAGATTAAAGGCTGTCAGGGAAAAAAAAGAACAAAAATTTCACTTTCATAATTTCATTCAAATAAACTATATTAAGCTTTTAAATGTATATGGTAAATATAAAGCATGAGTAATGTAATGTCAGAATTGGAGTTTGCACAAATTTGAAGTTAGACATAATCTTTGGTTGATACAAGAAGGTTTTGAATCCTATGAGGAGCAGAAAAAACACTATAATTACAAAACTGGCCACACAATCTGATACCTCTAATGCCAGATTCTTCCACTAGAATAAGTATGGTTCCCCCTGACCCACACTTCAAAAAATTCTACACTTTCCCATGATATCTCCCACATTGACTTTAAATTCAGTTCTCCCAATAACTCTTAAAATGAATAGTGGTCCATAGACATTTATTTGAACAGCATTGTAGTCGTTACTAGGACTTTGAGACTGAACATACCAACTTCATGCAAAGGAAGAGTGACAGAGAACCTGAAGTATAGAAAGGGAGAGGATACCACTGAGAGACATTTCTGCAACTTTTTCCTATAAAGCAATGAAAAATTGAAATTGTCTAAATGTATGATTCTACCTTTACTCATGAATCAGCAATCTAGTTAAGGGAAGTATGTTATTTTCCCTATCACTTCTCTTTAGAGCATATTCTTCCTCTAGTCTCCTCTTTTACAGTGCATCACCTCTTTACTACTCAGTGATAGAGACTATCTGGATGAAGGGAAACTAATATTCATCACTTATCACTGAATTTAATTTTTATTCACTTTAAGTGTTATGAATGGAATTTCATTTATATAACTTTATAGAATTGAAATTCTCTTCTCATTATTCCCTTCATTTATCCACCACTATGTTTGACAAAAAGTATTTGCCCCTTAATCTCTTTCACTCAGGTTTCCAGCTCTGGTAACTTAATGCTGTCTCTCATGCTTCAGCTTATCTCCAGAGAGTCTGAACAATTTGCAAAATTAGTGTTTCTTGGCTAATGCTGAGAAAGTTCACTTAATCATTTCATCAAGCATGTGCAGGAGTGGTGAAATTAACATTTATAATAACATATTCCAAAGGGACAAGGAAATCTGCTTACAGCTTACGCCCAGAGGCTGTTTGATAGTGGGACTCCAATGCTCTGCAGATTTTGCAAGCTGTATGAGCTATAGGGGAGAAAGCAGTTTCCATCAGGCAGTGAGGAACAGATCCACATCACTGAGTCTCTGTGCCATTTCACCAAGTGCAACACATACATTATTATGGTGGATAGTCAGCTGAATATGAGCCAGCAGTGTGCTGAGGTGGCAAAGAAGGCCAACGGCATCCTGGCTTGTATCAGGAACAGTGTGACCAGCAGGGCTAGGGAAGTGATCGTCCCCCTGTACTCAGCTCTGGTGAGGCCGCACCTCAAGTACTGTGTTCAGTTTTGGGCCTCTCGCTACAAGAAGGACATCGAGGTGCTTGAGCGGGTGCAGAGAAGGGCGACGAAGCTGGTGAGGGGCCTGGAGAACAAGTCCTACGAGGAGCGGCTGAGGGAGCTGGGCTTGTTCAGCCTGGAGAAGAGGAGGCTCAGGGGCAACCTTATCGCTCTCTATAGGTACCTCAAGGGAGGCTGTAGCGAGGTGGGGGTTGGTCTGTTCTCCCACGTGCCTGGTGACAGGACGAGGGGGAATGGGCTTAAGTTGAGCCAGGGGAGTTTTAGGTTAGATGTTAGGAAGAACTTCTTTACTGAAAGGGTTGTGAGGCATTGGAACAGGCTGCCCAGGGAAGTGGTGGAGTCACCATCACTGGAAGTGTTCAAAAGACGTTTAGAAGTAGAGCTTAGGGATATGGTTTAGTGGGGACTGCTAGCGTTAGGTCAGAGGTTGGCCTCGATGACCTTGAGGTCTCTTCCAACCTAGAAATTCTGTGTGATTCTGTGATTCTGTGTGATGGTTCAGATCATGGGTGCACTTGTGACTCAGATCTCTGGATCTTCCCTTGTGTTCTGGTTCACATCTCTGAGCAGTCACAACGTGCATGAACACGTTTCATATCAGAGAGCTAAACTATAAGATGGGTTCTAGGAACACATGCAACATACTCAAGCTTTTGGTGGACATTAGATCTATGAGACCTGGGAGTTTGAAGGGAATATGAAGTCAACTCTTTGTACATACTTATTGCATGGGTATTGAACTCTTCACAGCTGATTCTCTGCTCTTTAGAGAGAGCACTCCTATGGGACTGCACTGAACACAAATGCAGCTATCACATGCAACCATCAAAAAAAGTTGAGTTCAGAATATGATAGATGCCAAAAGCATTGATGGTAATTTCAGGAAAATCTAATGTCATTATCTCCCTGGTCTTTTGATAAAAATCAGGCACAAGTAATAAATCATTTATTTACTGCTTTGAAACAGTTTTAACTTAATTTAACTATGGAAGTAGTAAATCTGTTTTTCCCTCCAGTGAATTAAATATACAGTCTCTTATAGATTGTATATTGTGCTAATTTGGTATCACGTTAGTCAAAGAAATCTGCATGTTATTCTCTTTGTAGAATGTGCTGACCTTGAGGAAATTTATTTTAACCCTGGTGAATTTGTTGGTTTGGGGATAATTAATGGGCATCAAATGGTTCACAGATAAAAATGCTGCTTTGACCTTCAAAGTGCTCATCACTAACATGTCATTATGCAAGTTGAGAACTTTTCAGTCCTTTCAAAATGCATCACCTAAGAGCATCCTCTTTGCTTGTCACTCTATATTATTGTTATCTGAATGTCTTTATTATCTCCTCATTTTCCATAACATCATATGCAAATTTCTTACGCCCACCTTCAGTGCCCTTCACAACTGTTATATTTGTTTAATCTTTTTTCCCCCCCCTTTTTTTTTCTCTCTCTCTCTCTCTTTTTTTTTTTTTTTCTTTTCTTTTTCTCTTTCTCTTTCTTTTTCTTCTCTACTTTCAACTCTGTAGTGGTCTAGAGTGAATGAGTATTTGGTAGTACCAGAACACGCTTTATGTTTCTGCACAGTAATAGTTTCCTCCTCTTGGTATTATTTCTGGTGGCAAACTGTACTATATTACATCCTGCTATGAATCCTTATGCAACCAACCATCCATTACAGTTGCATGGTCTGCCAAGAATCAGGCACTAATCTTACTAGGTGAGCTGCAGTCTGACAGAGATAATATTTATTTAAGAAAAAGATTCATATCATATAGATAATACACAGAACTATTCACATTTGCTCTTGCCACACCTCCTCCTTCATGTCTGTTGTTTTCGATGACCACTTATTGTCTCTTTGTTTCATGTTAGTTTGAATGTTCCTTGGGACTGAAATTTTGCTTATATAATGGTGATCTTCAAGCAGTACAGATGTTACCTCTGGGCACTGTTATCAATGCAACAGCAAACCATGTATTAACACTGAATGAATTCCAATCCTTGATTTGTCTAAATATGTTAATCATACCATATTGTTTACTTATTTATTCTACGCAGAATATGTAAACATTTATCTATGACTTCAATGCTCAAAAAAGATACAGAACACTATATTGTTTGCATTCCATGCTCTTTTATCCTGAAATAGTATTGTTAGGAAACCTGGTCCCTGACAAAAAAAAAAAAAAACAAACAAAAAACAAACAAAAAAAAACATTGGCACAGAAACTGACAGATAATGACACTAGTAAGGCAGTTTGATGACTTAAAAGAGAATGAGGATGAACAAGGAAAAAAAAAAAGTGCATATAGGCATAGAAAAGTGTGTGGGTTTCAGGGTAGGTGGAGGGAGCATCTGTTTTGCAAAACAGTTTTGAAACATTTATTTTCCCATGGAGGTCTTATTCCTCTGTTATTTCTAAGGAAAGACTGTTAAGGCCATGGATTAAAATAATCATAGTAATACTAAAAATGAAAATTAAAACAAGGAAGCAAACAAACAATATTATTGGCAGTATTATTCTAGGTATTTTACTGAGGACAAAGCAATTAAAATGCTGGGTTTTATCCCCATCCTGGATTGGGTTTGATTTCTCTAAGCATTATGATAATTTCATCAAGCCTATTGAGAAGCTGCAATGTGGAAAAAACAAATATGTGTAAAATAAATAAATAAATAAATGGCCAATAATTGAAACAGGTTGGATTTTCTTTGTATTTATGCATTATTTTTGTTTACTGAAACAATTTATCAAAAAGTAGTGGCCATCTTACACTTTCAGATATTAGGATTTTGCTAGAATGCCAGTATGTATAAATGTATGAATGCATTTTTAGACAAAAGACTTTGCATCAAATTAAAATACATTATTATGATTTTCATAAAAGGAATACCAAACATCTATACAACTGATCTTATTTTTGCTTCTATTGTGGTTGTTCATGTTTTATGAGGTTTCCTATATGCTAGTTCACAGTAATCTGACTCTCAATCAAGAAACAGAAAACAAATACAAAGAACATCTTGACTTAGATTTAGTTGTGTAAATCTTATTCAAATTGATATGAATTAACTGAAATGAATTGAAGCCATGGGAATACCTGCATATGGAAAAATTATACTGGAATCCTTTTATGTTAAAATAAGAATTGTATAAAGGGACAGCATGTGAACCTCTTTGTACAAGAAGATACTTTCACATGTGGCCATATTGCAGTCAATGTAATGAAACAGAAGTATTCCACTCTGACCAGTTTTAGAACCACAAAGTAAACGCAATATAAAAAAAAGTCATTGGCTGTATTGAGAGAATGTACCCAAGTGTGTTCCCCTAAAAGAGCTGTCTGTGGCTAAAAAGATCCACTAAAGTCAAAATCTTTAATAATGCCAACATATTGATATTTGATCTATGAACATAGATGAAAAGTTTTCTAAGACTAGTGTCTTTCCTGTGGAAGAAAACAAAAGTTTTTCTTTTTGTTAGTGATAGTTCAAAAATTCTGTATTTTTTGGTATTATTACTCAGAGTTATACTTAAACTTAGTTTACCTCTGAAACTTATTATGAAGACAATTCCAGTACAGATTCCTTGGAAGGTTTGAAAAAAAAAAAACAACAAACAAAAAAACAAAACAAAAACAAACAAAAACAAACAAACAAACAAAAAACACACAAAAAAACCACACAACACTATTCCTCAATAAAAACATGAGGAACAAACAAAAGCAAAGCAAAACAAAACCAAAACCAAAAACAGATGTTCTCATTTCTCATACACTTTCATTATATAAAGATTGGTGGAGAATCAAAGTTTAATTTTGGTTTCTATCTAAAGTAAAATTCTGACCTACTGTTCCATTGCCATTCCAGCATCTTCTATATCTTTTTTTTTGATATAAGTGATTATCCAAGTGCTGTTTTCAAAGTTTGTAATTAGAGATAAATAGAGGAAAAAAATAAAATTAAAAAAAAAAAAAGAGGAATTTACCAACTAGTACTAGCTGGCATATTATGTCAAAACCTCAATGTTCTAGAAACTTAAAGTTTGCCTTATTTAACTAAACTCCAAAAAGTGACATTTTTAAATCCTTAAAGCTTTTTTAGAGATGTTTATTTGCTATTTTTTAGAAATATTCACTCTGAAATCTTTGAACCTGAAACTATTCTTTATGATTTTATGGACACATCAGAAAATCATCAGTACATATCAGATCATTAATTCTTGTGTATGAGAGGAGAACACAGAAATTTGTTTGCAAATGAATAGGGTCCTCACTGACATAACTCCCCAAATATTTTCAAAATTTGCGCTAAGGAACTAGATGTCGTAGAAAGCAATAGAAATTAGAAATTCACACAAAATATGGTGGATTGGTCCTCTTACAGAGAAATGGAAAAAGGAGAGGAAGAGAGATGAAAGGAAGAAGGATATGGAGAAGCAGAGGAAGGAAGAAGATGTAGATGAAAATTTTATGTAACTTTTAGACTTCCTCTGAAACCACAGAAATGAGAAACAAACTTATTGATATCAAATTGGAACATCACTCTCTACAAGAATTGGTACAAACCAAACTAGCACTTTCAATTAAATCACTACTGTCATTCCAGATCACAACTCAGAAAACTGAGATTGGCAGATGCTAAGTGACATTATTAAGGAGAAGTAAGTTAGCACTGGAGTCAAGATTCAGACCTCATTATGCTTGACAGATGAAACTGCCCATCTCCCATGCTAGCTACCAAGACAGTTCATTTTATTATCGTCTCCCAGACTAGCTATGAGTGGGAGCTGATAAAGAGATGGGTGGAAAACAAACATGTATGAAGAATACCACTGTTATTTGCTGACTGATTCAAAAATGCAAAATATTGCCACAGAGTCTTTTAAACATGAATGACATTTCTGAACAGAAAAGGACATGGCAAATTAGAACAGAAGGAAGTATTTGTCCTGTATCTCAGTCTCTTCCACAGACCTCAAAAGACCCACCAAAACCTAATCCTGTCTTTTTTCAACTAGAGGTGAAGCTGGAGAGCTTTTTCCCCATTAAATGCTGGGATTGAAACACTGACAAACACCAGCCTTCCAGCCATAGTCTGAAGAAGATGACACTTCCCAGACACAGAATTATTTGCATAAGTTTCCCAAAAGAAGTTAGTATCAGCAAACATCGAAACTTCTTTACTTTGTTCCACAGCTGAAGCATCTCCAAATCATATGCAGGCTTTCCTTGACTATCATAGATATCAAAGAAATCATAGAATAGAATCACAGAATCACTCTGGTCAGAAAAGACCTCCAAGATCATCAAGTCAACCTAGCACAGCCAAGTCTACCACTAAACCATGTCTCAGAGCACCACATGCACATATCTTTTGAATACCTCCGGGGATAGTGAATCAACTGCTTCCCCAGACATCCTGTTTCAATGCCTTATAATCCTTTCAACCTAAACCTCCCCTAGTGCAACCTGATACCATTTCCTCTTGCCCTCTTGACTACCAGTTACAAGAATACAGTATATTAAGAGACAGTTTCCTTAACAGATTGTTATGGCTGAGAGAATCACAGTTTCTGTCTTTTCTTTCTCTCTGTATATACATATATATATTTACTGCTACATTATGAATAAGCTTATTCCAGGACTCTTAAACAAACTTATCAATGGTATTTTAAAAAAGCAAGTACTTCTACAGCCATCTGCGCAAGGTCAGTTTCCAAAACTGTGTTTATACAAATTGCTGTGTATCAGTTACTGCATGTACAAACAAAGTCTTTGTATTTACAAAATACTAATTAACCCATCAAAACCTATTTAAACGACCAAGAATTAGATTTATACTGAATATTTATTTATTTATTTATTTATTTATGGAAGTACAATTCATTTGTAGTTCAGTTTTGCTGTTTTGAAAATACATCTTGTGATGAGTGTTGCAAGCAACATCAAAGATGAGTAGCAAGTCATTGGTGTAAAGACATAAACAATATTCTAGCAATTTCCAATGACTTCAGTGTTATCATCTGATGAATTGTGTGAGTAGACCTTATTCATCAATTCTGTTTTGTCTCCCAATATGTAGCAATCTTAGAACACAAATTCCATTTAACTTCAGAGACCATTTTTCTTGTCTTATAACCAGCATAACTACAAAGACTGAAAAATGAGAATAGTCAAGAACAATTCTGTTTTTTGAAAGCAGGGAGTTAGCTGCATCAACATGCCTCTATTCATATAGAAATATCCTTAAAAAATCAGCTACTTATCCTCTAGAAAATGGTAAATTAGTTTATTATTTTAATGCCAAAAAAAATCCCGAGCTGCAGTAATACAAAAAGGAATAATGATTTCCAACACATTGTTGACCATTCTGTTCAGTAACTTGCCGTAGGATATTTCTGGGTTTCTCCATTGTTACTGTTCTATAACATACCTCTTCTAATGTACCTTTCTTCCACCAACCATTGAAGAAATACTGAGGGTATCAAATCTTGCTCTTTTAATTGTCTCCACAGATCTTCACATCCCACTCACAGACTTTGCATCAATCATTAGGAGCACCTGCCTTATGCAATGAAACTTAAACCCAAACCCAAACTAACAAGTGGATAAGGCACAACTAACAACTATATTTTAATTGTAACTACTTTTTAAATGTCCTTCCCTCAGGCGAGGCATGACTATATTATGGTCTCCAATTCACAGGTGATAGCAAATTGGTATTTCTGATGGAAAATTAGGATTTCTGCCTCATAAAATATCTCAAAATAAAATAAATCAAAACAAACAACAAAAAAATGTGAGTAGCGATCCTTACTAGAAAAGAAACTTTACAAGAAAACAGATGTTCACAAATCCTGGGAATGATGTCAAAGCTATGAGCATGCAAATCTGGGATCTGGAGCTCATGGACCTACAGATTGCAAGCTTCATGAAGGCAGCCTGGGAGCCTAGAAAAAACAAACAAACAAACAAACAAACAAAAAATAACACCTTGGAAGCAGGGGAAAACCTCTAGTGTCCTTAGCTTCCAACTGTATACATGCTGGTGCAAAGCTCTTCCTGGGGGGTGTCAGAAATACCAGGATGTGCAAGGCAGGACTGTTCCAGAGCCACAGATGTTAGAAACCAGTACACAGCACTTCCATAAAAAGTATAGCTGCCCAGACCTTGGGAACACAGATGCCTGGGTTTTCTGACTTATAGACAACACTAAGGAAAGAAACCTGAAAGCATAGCTCCTAGCAGATCACCTGAAGAGATGGGAAACGGAGAGTGAAACCAGAAAATGTGTGAAAATATTGTTCTAAAAGCATTTCAGTTGCCACAAGACAGTTTACCATCCTCCAAAAAAGTATTTTAAATCAGAAAATTCCCAACAATTTCCACTTGGGAGAATTTGTTTAGTAGGGGCATGAAGATCCTTTTTTTTTTTTTTTTTTTTTTTTTTCTCCTTAAAAGAGCAAAATGTCACATATATCACATATATAGCAGAGAAAGAGAATTAAGCACACAGGACATTTACAAAGAGTTCTTTCCCTATGTTTCCTAACACAGTAATCTATTAATAATATTTTGCATATGATCATATGACGTTATACAATGTGGAAGTCCTAATGGTTTAGATAATTAAAGGAACATTTTAAATATACGTTCTGGTTAGCAGGGAGAGATTATGTACAGATTGCTTTTAATCTTCAAAAAATCAGATATAAAAAATTATTCTTTATACTGCTTGCACTTAACCTGGTATAAATTTAAGCTTACATTTTTAAAATAAAAATATACAAATACCTTATATATCAAACATTTAGTTTGCATATTTGCTTTAGAAAATCTTCACCGTGCCAAGATAGTAAAGCAGGAAAATATCTTATTTCTTAAAAGAATCAACATATTTCTGCAGACTTGCTTAGATTTGTCTCTGCAGGAACTATGTCTAATTCAGATTAAAATGTCATTGATTTCTCTGTAGGATCTCAGAGAAGCTGCAAAGACCCTTTCCTGCAGGGAATTTCACTTGTCTCTGGTCACCACAGAACATCAAAATGGAGCTTACATTCTATGTGATTTAATTAAACATAATTATACAAGTTAAGAAGCACACTTCAAGGATTGTACTTTGATCAACCCTTCTTTCTACCTCTCAACAGTTATCCACATCACTTCATACAGCGTTTGTATAATAAATAACAGCTAAGACATGATTTCACACGTGCACCAAATGGAAGCATGGGGGTGAACACATGCTCTTAAAATAGTCCAAAATAGTACAAAACATGCAAGAATTGTTAGTTATGAATTTTAACATAATAAAAAAGCAAAGCAAAACTACATTTGAAATGAAAAGACCATTTGCACCTTTAGTATGCCAACTTTTCTCTGCTTTTATTTTCCTACAAGAACGTGTTTCATTTGTGATTATTCACACTCTAACCATCAACTGCTAACCTTTGAGAGCTGAGGAAAACCCTGCACAGAAGTACTAATGCATTACTGTTTGGAAGAGCTTAGCTAATATGAAGAATATTTTTATAAAGCTTTGATGTACCCACTCAAAACAAAAAAATCAAAAAAACACAGACATCCACAACTATTGGCTTTATGGGGCCCCTGCAAGGCAGCCTTGAAAGCAACCTTCGGCATCTGCTCCTCTGATTTGCATAAGTAATTGGTAAGTGATTAGGAGCACACGCTGACAAAAACAAGCTCAGCATGTGATTGAGTGGGATGATTCTCTTGCTTCAAATTACACTGAATTTCAGAAAGATTCTGAAAGAATGATTACTTAAAGAGTTTATGACCTTCAGGTAACAGACATTCATGACCTGCCTCAAGAAGTATGTTTCTGAGGGCAATAAAACTGTCAGTGATGAACACAGAGCAAGGGACAGAGATTTCAGTGTAGTCAGGGCAAATCTTTGGGACTTATTTCCACAGAAGGCCACTGTGACCTCCGTCTCACCCTATAAAATGCATGGAGTCACTTTCTGGAATAACTCTTTCCAAACAACATGATGGGATGAGAATAAATGACCCCAAAAAGGAAGCCTAATGGACTACCAGCCACTCCAGAAAGGGAAAAGACAGCCTCAGGGCTATTGTACTAATGCAAAACTGGAAGCCTGGGGCTGATACTTCAGTCAGCCCTGGTAAGTTCATCAGTAAATCAAAAGATTGTTTTTAACTTCCCCATTTCTCAGTGTTATCTAGTAAACGCTTACCTTCAGAGTCACTTGTTACACCACCACTTCCCCACTGCACAAAAGCCATCCTCACTGAGGTGCCAGCACCACACAGCAGCAGCAGAATTACTCAAGAGTTCTCAGCTGACCAAACCCCATTGAGGTAACCGTGCCATGTCTCCAGCTTTTTTTGATAACAGAGGAAAAATTCATTTCTCATTTTCCCTCTCAACTGCATTTCCTTCCCACACAGGAAGATAGTGAGGAGTAACACACTTAACTGTGCCATCCATCCAAAGTGAATCCTTCTTTGTGTGTAGTGAAGCTATCATGTGGGAGAGCACTGACTTCAGTGCCTCGACTGTGTCTGAGATGTCTCTTGAGAAGCAGGAAACAGTTACATGGTATATTCTGACTTCAGTATAGCTTGAAATTATGATGTTATGAAACAACTGTATCAGATAGATGCAAGACTCTGAGAGGCCTCCTCCAACTTCACGTATTGTCCCGTGAGCTGCTGTGGAGAGTCACAGTAGTACTGGGGGTTGTATCACTACTCCCTTCTCCTTTTTCCTTTTTTACTGGTGACAAACACAGAAAAGCTGTGCGCTTTTGAGACAGGAGGTGTGACCCACAGGTCCAATTGTCATCTCAGTTCCAAAAGCATATGTGGAGCAGCCTTTCACTCACCTGAAGATGCAACAAGAGTGCCCCTTAAACCTTCTCTACTCCTGGTAAATTGCAAACTGCAGTTGAACATTGAATTGGGGTTCACAACTGTAAAAAAGAGAATAAAAGGAAATCAAAGTACAGGAGAGATAATTCAATTGAGGGAAAAAATATGCTAAGATTAAAATACCATTATTTTCAGAAATCTGGTTTTATAGTAGAAAATCATAGCAAATTTGGAGAAATTATCTGAATAAACACAAACTGAAGTGATCATTTTATTTTCCATCTGACATTACTCCTTCTCACAACAGTCAAAGTCAAGCCAGAATTCCTGAGAGAGTTCCTACTAACCTGCCATAATTACTAGATGCAGTCACATTAAAATGATTTTGTCACCTCATTGGGAACTGAGTGAGTACTGGTTTTGTTTAATTTAAGCAGATTCATATCCCAGTAATTTGTCCTTGAATTTCAGTGAAAATACGGATAAAAATTGTACAAATAAAATTTTTTACAAAGACAATCACCTACATAATTTAAGCAGAAGGATGAAATTTCACATGTTATGAGATATCTAAAAGCAAAATCCCTTTTCTCGTAGATTGTCACTTAAGACTATTTATAGTGTCTTTTGTCCTATGGCCGATATTCTTTGCAAATTTTTCTTCCCCTCATTACATCATAGGTTATGGTGTACCAAGAGATAATCCACCTCCTCCTGGTCCTTTCCTTCCTCTTTTAATTGACAACCTGAGGCTGGTATGAGAGAGGGAGAGGTGAGCAGTATTTAGGATGTACAACAGTTCCTGCTGTCCATTGCCCTTTGGGTCAGTGACATTCCCTGTCTTAGGACAATATATACAAGAATTCACGGAAACAGTACCAGTCTTGTTTGTGTACATGCTGCTTTCCATTATATGAAACTACACAGAAAACAAACAAGGAAGCAAACAAACAAACAAACCAATGTAATTGGTCCACGTAAACTGTTACATCTTCACTAAGTACAGGCCATGGTTATTCTGGTTGGGCAAAATTTCCTACCTTTTGCTTGTGGACCAAGGCTGGTGGGATACAAGCACAGAGGTGGGCATACTGGAGGCTGCTTTTCAGTAATTATGTCAGTTATTTCTGTGTCCAGAACACAACCATTTTGATATATTAGGTACTGAAAAAAGAGAAGGGTTATAAGTCAGCATGAAATGGTTTCAGTGAACATCTGCTGTAAGCTGTCTGTGTGGCTGTAGATGAATGTGAACTCTTGGAATTAATCAAGCAGGGCATGACCTTACTGAAACATTTACGAAAAAGCAGTTGCACACCATGGCAACAGTCTCCTCTCTCACTCTCAGATGCAGAGGGTGGCTCTTCACCAGACCCAGCTTCCACACTTCTCTAGGGAACAAAAGGGACAAGAAGTGCTATTGATGTAATTGTTTTTGTGAACTGCACAGGTCACTCTCGAGCATTCAGATCGGTGAACACCTGCTATTCCCAGTGGTCTGTAAATAGCTGCATGGAGCTTTCCCAGTACACTGTGTTATTTTAATCATAGTCACAAGCCAGCAGGCTTCATTATAGTCAGATTGAAGGCAAACAAGACAAAATACTATAATTTATTAATCTGGAGATAAATAAGATGACTTCAGAAAAGCAGTCTATGTGTTTGTGGTGTTCTTTTTCATTTCACAACACATGTGATACAATTTTCAACATTGCTTTACTCTGGAGGCCAGTAGAACCCTGTGAAGGGCAGGGCTGAGTTTATATTTGCACTGAGCATGCACCTCTTGGATGGTACTAGAGGCAGGCCATTAAGTTCTTAAGCTCAGACTTTTTTTTCAGGCATGCTAAGTTTTCACACTCACCTCAACTGTCATAGATTAAGCTTGCTCATGTAGTAGCTGATTTTATTTTCACTCCAGCTTCTGGCACCACTGATATTCACTCTACTAAACCAAGACTGTCAGTTCTCTCTCCTAACATAGTGCAGAAAATCTTTCTCCTTGGTATTTTCTCCATGCGAGCTCTTCCATATATTTTCCAACTGACTTTCTGCAATGTTTCCTACTGTTCTTCATGTTTATACATGTTTATTGTGTACTATGTCCCTATCCTTATTAGTCAATTCATAGAGGAATCACAGGTCAATTGGCTTTTGCCTTAAACTTGCAAGTAGCAACATCCATTAAAAACTAAATGAAATTGTGTGTGAGTGAATAGCAAGAAAAATCAAGGGACTTATTTTTTCAATTAAAAAAAAAAAATGAAAAAAGAGAGAAAAATACAAAAAGGTTGTGTATATTGATAGAACAACTGATCCTGATTACTTAAAAGTAGACCTTTTCTTGAACTACTGTAGCGGTTTTACTTGGGTGGGTGGCTGAGCTCCAACACAACTGCTCTCTCACTCCCCCTCTCCTCAAAGAGGTAGGGAAAGAAAATACAACACAGAGAGCTCGAGGTTTGAGATGAAAATGTTTAATTAAAGGGAAAGGGAATGGGGAGAAAAAGAAACAAAAGAAATAATAAGACCATGAGGAAGCACAGAGAAGGAAAAAAAAAATCATTCTCTACTTCTCATCAATGAGCAATGTTCAGCCACATCCTGGTAAGCAGGGCCTCAAAACACGTAGTGGTTGTTCAGGAGGACTGCCCCCTCCCCCACAAGAGCCCCTCTTTTTATTGTTGAGTGTGACTTCAGGAGTTATGGAATATCCTTTTGGTTGGTTTAGGTCAGCTGCCCTGGTGATGTCCCCTCCCTGTTACTTGCCCACCCCCAGCCTGCTGGCTCTTGGAGTCTTGGAAGGAGTCCTGATGCTGTGCCAGCACTGTGCAGCAATAGACACAACACTGGAGTGATACCAGTGCTGTTCCAGCTATGAGTGCAGAGGACAGCATTGTGTGGGCTGCTGCAGAGAAAAGGTGACTCCATCCCAGACAGACCCAACACAACTACAAAGTAGAGATCTTCTAGTTTAGAACAATGTATAAAAGCATGTTTTGTACATAATCAGTTAACCAGGTTAACCACTGTCTTATCCTCTGTTATGTTTTGTGGCTGTTAATCACTGCCAAATGATATTTTATTTGTGTTCCTCCAAAACATCACACTTTCTTTCAGAAGACTAGGCAAAGAGAGAATATAATTATATGCTTGTACTTCTACCTCAGGGTTTTGTATGCCTGTTGAACAACGCAGGCAAAATGTTTAAACAGAAATAGACACCATGTGCTTTTCCTGTTCCTTTACATCCTCCATATTTTCACAAATTGAAAATCAAAGCTATCAAAATAAGCTGCTACTCTGGAAAAATATTTAGCTTGACTTTGAAGGAGTTAAGGTACCACATAACTGCTAACTTCTGTCCCCTATCTCCTACTGCAATCAGAAAACCTATCCGAACTCACAGAAACACAAAGATTGGTGTGTCTTGTCTGGTTAAATTCTCCTATTTCCCATAAAATTACTAAACTCAGTCTTTCCCTCAGTAATAACATTTTTATCCTCTATCTAACCTCCTTCCATGAAACACAAGCATTGTCCTCTTGCCTGGGGCAAGTGTTATGAATTTTAAGTAATTATGGTATTATAACAATGAGATGCAAATCTGTCCCATAGCTAGACACCAGGACTCTGTCTGTGCACAGTGTGGAAAACTGAATCATCAACTGCACTGCTAGTTTCTGCATAAGTAAGACAAAGAGCTGATCTGTGACAATGGACCAGCCTAAGACCCGTTGATTGACTGAACCCCTAACTACCTTCATAACAAAGTAGTATAAATGTTGGTACAGGACAGCTCCAGGAATGTTAATTCAGAACAGTCCTAGACATCTCCCCAAACACCCATTGTTGACAATAGACCTGATGATCAGTACTGTTTGTATTCTTGATTTGTGTTAACCACCACAAATGACTGTGGTCATCCCAGCTGTGGGAGGTGGACATGCGCATTGTGCTGCAGTTAACCAAATCATATAGACAACTTTAAAGAATTATTAGAAACTTTTCCTATAGATGCTTGAATTGAAAAATGCTTTATATGTTTTTTTTTTTTTTTTTTTTTTTTTTTTTTTTTTTTTTTTATGTGCTGTCATGGCTGGGTAATATTAGAGGTGAGCTCAGTTGTAATGATCTGATGAAACAGTAGACAGAGAATGTTCTGCTACCTGACTGAACCTGTTGTTGCAAAGACTCCTTCCACAATCCAGACAGTGACCAAACACCATGTTTGAGAGATTTCTTTACTTATATGAACCTTATTCTGTGCAAAATAGCTCAGCAAATTAATACTTTTCTTGTCATGGAGAAACTCTACTTGTTAGTGTCTGTGCAACAAAGGGCAGGTGACAACAAAATCAGTTCTGGAAGTTATTAGGGAGTATTTGACAAAGACCAGACTAACTATAAAGATACAATATGATTACATTAAAATTTCCTAAAGAAATTAGGTATAACAGAAAACATTATCGATTTATGTCTGTACTACCTTTTAAATATCAATTAAACCTACATGGGGATCTCTGTCATGTTTAGTATGGTATGTTTTGTAAAATCTTTGGTGCTTGGTGAAAAAATATAAAGGGAATAATTTGCTGACAAATATCAAATTTTAAAAAATTAAAATAGTTTTCAGAAATATGTTAATTCCAATTTTTAAAGAAATATATATATATACAGTTTAGATTTTTGGGTTTACTTCATCAGGATTAAAACATTAAAACCCCTCTGCAAGACTAAAACAAATGATTTTGGTTTAATACTACTATTTCATTTAATCTCATTATTATTTTACTTTTTTTGGCATGAGATCATTAAGTTTCAAAATTGTTGTTGCATGTTGGAAAGAATAACAGAAAATATAAAACATTTAATTGATTTGAAATGATGTTAAAACTTTCAATCTCATTTTACAATGGCTTGTTTACCTTTATCTCATTTCTTTTTTTAACCTGGAGATCCTTTCTCTCTTGGTCTTGCTAAGTCTCTCAATTTATTTTTGTAATGTTTTTGTCAACATGAATCAGCAAAGTCAGTCAAAACCATGAACTTATTCTAAAAATGCAGATAATTGACTCAGCCAATTTCCTTCGGCTTCAGTGAAGCATCACATCTTTCTAAGAATGATCTGCCTTCCTTTACCCAAGACTTCAATATAATTTTTTCTGCTTGAGAATTAAAAGGAAAAAAAAAAAAAAATATATATATATATATATATATATATGTAAAAGATATAATGGCTACATCTCCTAAAAAGAAATTACATTTTCTTAACAGATTTGACAAGTGTTTACTAACAGACACAAGCAAAACTGGTTGTCATGCAACTTTATATGAAAACATGAGATTTCACATGCTCTTTTAAGAATGCAGGTAAGTCTCAAGAAATGGATAAAAACAAAGTGGAAAAAAGGGAAGAGTCAAAGGGGCAAAAAGGTTCCATTTTTTTTTTTTCCATTTCCAGTCAGTAACATCCAGTCATAGGTAACTATTTATTTATTTATTTATTTACATGTGTAGGAATTGATTCTCATGCGATCCTCATTTCCTCATTTCACCATTTGAGCAAAAGGGTAAATCATGGCCATGTCATATTTCATGGCTCAAGTTTACACAAAATAACACCTTTCCTGCTCTTTTAAATGTACATTTAAACCAGTAGTAAATCAATATTTTATGATCCCATACACTAAGGCTAAAAAGTCTTTCACTCCAGCATGCTTGACCTAAAGGGAGGAAATGAAAAATGGTCTCTAGCTTATCTCTAGCTGCCTGCCTAGCATAATAATGCTGAATCTGGAAAAATGGTAAAACTTAAAATATGCATGAAAATCAGCCCCTGGGTTGAAGCAGAGAGAGTAATTCAATACTCCATAACCAGCAGTGCCGATTCTGCAATGGGCAATCATCAGTAGCAATTGTTGGAATAGGAAATGGGTCCTTGAACTGACAGCTTGATAGGTTAAAAGCTTCTCATCTCTCTCTGAAACTTTAAAGCCTGAAGAAGAGAACATTATCTTCATTCTGTTTTACTTTTTGATAATCCTTCTTCACTAACATAGACTGTTGGTCCTCAGACTCATTATTTATACATCCATGTCATTGTTCATTATCTTACAAAACTGAGAAACTTTCCAATGATCATTTAACTACTTGCCAGTCCCAAACAAAATGTGTATGTAAGTGTGTGCATTATTCATCTTAGATTTAATTTAGATTTTTCACTATAGCAAAATATGAAATTTTTTATTGAACTTGATAGAGTACATACATACAGAATACATGCAAATACACATAAATGCAAAAACATTTGTCTAATAGATGTTTAGAAATACAAAAAAAAAGGAAAAAACAAAACACTAAATTTCTCAGCATACCTGAAAACTAGCAAAGAATAGATATATGGGCAACTACTATTCAGGAATTTTACCTGGCTCCTATTAGGATTACTAAGTTTGCTAACGAGGCTGCTCGTACACTAGTTTAGGAAAACATTTTTTGATGTAAGCAACACAACTGCAAATAGGTAATATAATTATACATCTTATTTCCTTTGATATAGATATAAAAAGGATTGCAATGGCAAAATAATAGGTGTCAGGCCATGGAAATTGGAAGAGACTTTTAAAGAGCAACTACTCTAGCCCTGTTATCCTGGGCAAGGATATCTCACACTGTATCTTGCTGTCCACAGCTCCATCCAACCTAACCTTGAACTCTTCATCCAGGAAACGGTCATCCAGGGATTCTCTGGGCAACCTGATCCAGTGCATCACTACTGTCATAGCGAAGAATTTCTTCCTTATATCTAATCTAAATCTTTTTTCCATTTAAAACAATTAGCCCTTGTTCTATGTATGCCTTTGTAAAAAGTCTCTCTTTATCTTTCTTATGCATCCCTGTTAAGTATCCAAAACCTTAAATAAGTTTCCCTGGAGCATCCCCTTCTCTAGATTAAACAACCTTGACTATCTCAGCCTTTCTTCATAGGAGAAGTGCTCCAGCTCTCTGATAATTTTTGTGGCCCTCTTCCAGACGTTTGCTAACAGGTCCATATCTGTCTTGTGCTGGGGTCCCCAAGAGCTGAATGCAGTATAGCCCAGGACACAGCTCTCTGGGCTGCAAGCACACACCTTTGGCTCATGTCCAATTTTCCGTCTACCACTAAACCCAAGTTCTTCCCCATAAGGCTGTTCTCAATCCATTCATCCACCAGTCTGGTACTGATGCTTAGCATTGCCTTGACCCAAGTGCAGCACCTTGCAGTTGGGCTTGATGAAATTAATGAGGTTCATGTTGGCCCATTTCTTAAGCTTGTCCAGGTCATTCTGGGTGGCCTTCCCTCCTTCTAATCATCTCAGCTGCACCACTCAGTTTGAAACCATCAGCAAACTCACAGAGGGTGCACTCAATCCCACTGTCCATGTCCAATAAACATATTAAACAATATTATTAAAAATATGGTAGCATTAATACTGTTTTGTTAAAAACCAAAAAAAAAAAAAAGAGAGAGATTGAGAAAGTCATCTTCTGGGTAAAGTGAAGTTTAATGGTCTAACCATACCTGATTCCAAATGCTATGAATTACACAGTACAGCCAAGATTGTAACTGTTTCCTTACATTCTCTAATTGTTCAGGGAAAGCTTTTCCTCTTTATTTCTTCCATAGTGAGAAATTTCCACACATCTGTATCCAGAGAAACAGGCCTTGCTGACAAAAGAACCTGAGGTAGAAGCAGCAGATATGGAGTTCCAGTCTCATTATATCCTTCCTGCAGTTAGTGTGCATTCTTGAAGATAACCTCTCAAAGCAATTCACAGTTTAGTCATTTGAATCTGAAATCTGTTGACTGAATGAAAGGTTTACCTCATGAGCGGAAACTGGATTTTTTGGAAAAAGGTAAAGCATGCTCACCATGGGTAGATTAATGTACATATTCAGCTTTCAATTTTATTGGTGGAATTTTCATTCAAATCTTGTTGAAGTCCTTATCTTTCTATGTAGTACAGAAATTCACAGGATTTCTCTATCCAAGTGAAATAGACTTCAGGGATTTACTTTTTTTAAGGCTGTTCTCACAGTCATTTGATTTTACCATCTTTTTAGAGGGGGCTACCTAACAGTGCTTTTTCTCAGGTACTATTCCTCATGCTCAGGCACAAAAAGAAATGATAGTGTCCTCCTGTTGGCTCATTTCATCATTCTCAGTGTAATAGACAATAATGACGGAAAACTACAGAGTTCTGAAAGGGAAGACAAAGGGAGAAAAAAAAAAGCTGACTGTCAGATGCAATGCTTGTGTCTTAATCACTGTTGACATACTAAAAAACTGTGAAATAAATGTTTTTTTTACAAGGTGTAGTTGTGACTGCAAATTTAATAAGATTACTCACTCATTAAGATCTTATCTATTAGAAGTAATAGGTAGGTCACCTAGACTTTGCACCAAGTCCTAAACAGTATCCCTTATATAATTATCATCTGAATTAAGATGGTATAATAATTCTAGCTGTCTTATCAGACTTCTAAAAATATTCTCACTTGTCCACAGTATATTAAGGGAAAAAATAATATGTGGTTTTAAAAAATGGATTTCATAACAAGGCAGGAGGTCTTCTGCCCCACACAAAAACAGAGTGTGCCATTATAATCAAATGTGCAGCCTAGCCCAGATTCCAGATTTAAAATAATTTATTTATTTCTACACTATATGTACCATGTCATGAGCTTGTCTGTGCAGTCATTTTATGTCAGAGGTCAATAAAGGGAGTCAAGGTTGCAGCATTATCAAATCATATGAATAAAAGGCAACTTGGGTAAGACCTGAAAAATAAAATCTTTAAAATGCAATGAGTGTGCATATACTCATGGCATAAATTTAAGAGAAATAAACCAGGAGGCTAGGAGAAGAAATAATTAAAGAAAATCCCAATATCAAACAGCAAATTAAAAATAATAATAAAAAAGAGAAAGTAAAAATATTGTTTAATCTATAACCCCCACCTTGTCTCTGTCTGTTTGCTATTCTCTGTGTGTGACATTGGCATTGTAGGGTAAAGGGCTGGAATTTAGGGGGCAGCACTTTTTGCCAATAGTAGCAATAACTTTTTTTGAAAAAGGCAATAAACAGAATGGAAAATAAATAAAAATACTATTGTTTCATTTGGATAGAGTCCCAAGGCAGGCTGTAATGAAAAAGAGAACCACCTGCTACAGTGAGGCTTTGGTTCTGCATTTGATATTTCCATGCATGTTCATCACATTCCTGACACTTTTACCTAAGTATATTTTAATTCCTTGATTCTTCTTACACCTCAAAAAATACAGTCATTTATATTTCAGCAGGATAAATCCAGGAGGAGTGTGCTAGCAGACTTTGTTGGTGGCACAAAGTGAGCAGGCATTTAAATAAAGAGGAATAGCAGAATATCTTATGAAAAAAAAATAAAAAAATAAAAAAATAAAACACCTGAATGCTTCTGAGAACTGAAGCAAGAGAAGTGGAACTAAATGCAGCAGCGTAATGAATAAAACCATGTATTTAGTCCTTAGTCTGTTTCTGCTCCAAAGGAAGAAAATAGATTCTTTAGCTGGAAACACAGGGCAGAAACCAGAATGAAACAGCTGATCATTGAGAAATTAGTGTAGATAATGCGTATATATGGCAGATGAGGTATTCCCTTTGCAGATAGGAAGGCATTAATGAAATAATGCTTACCATAACTGAGACCTCATATGGAATGTAAGTTTGTTCAACCCTATTTGAGAAAGGCCTATTTAGACTTCAACACCATCAAGAACAGAAATTAGGAAGACAAAGAAAATTAGTATTTTCTATTATGAGTAGAAACTGAAGGAAGATGGCTGTTCTAAGCAGCAACATGAAGAGAGGGAGCAGCACATGAGAGAGGGTGGAAGGTTGTCTAGATGCACATTCAGGAGGAAAAACACATGGAAGGAGAAACTCAGGATAGAGAATAACCTTATAGTGGCCTTTCAGTACGAAAAGGGGACCTTCAAGAAAGCTGGAGAATGACTCTTTATCATGGAGTATAGTGACAGGACAAGGGCAAATGACTTAAAACTAAAAGAGTGGAGATTTAGATTAAATATTTAAAAGAAAATCTTTACTATGAAGGTGGTGAGGAACTGGAACATGCTGCCCAGAGATGCTGGGGATGCCTCTAGAAGTGTTTAAGGCAGGTTGGATGTAGCTTTGAGCAGCCTGGTCTAGTGGGAGGTGTCTCTGCCCATGGCAGGGGGGTTGGAACTGGGTTATCTTTAAGGATCTCTTCCACCGAAACCATTCTGTGATTCTCTCTGTGGGGTACAGAGAGGACATGGAAAGCCCACCTATTAAACACGTGGCTCAGGGGCTGGTGCCAACACAGAAATCTTGTGTTTTTTGACCATGGGGCACTTTACTCGGCACCCGGCCTGATGGCTGCAGACGGGTCCCTATCTTTTAGGGGAAAAAGGATCCTGGGGCAGGAGCTGGCAGGACTCATTGAGAGGGCTTTAAACTAGGTAAGAAGGGGGATGGGGCTGAAGCAAGGATTGTTGAAGCTGTGCCAGGGGGAACAATAGCAAGGCCGGGGGATAAGGTAATGGCCCAGCTGAAGTGCATTTACACCAATGCACGCAGCATGGGTAACAAACAGGAGGAGCTGGAAGCCATCGTGCAGCAGGCAGGCTACGACTTGGTTGCCATCATGGAGACGTGGTGGGACCTGTCTCATGACTGGAGTGCTGCAAAGACTGGCTATAAGCTCTTCAGAAGGGACAGGCAGCACAGAAGGGGTGGTGGTGTGGCTCTCTATATTAGAGAGTCTTTCGATGTTGTAGAACTCAAGGCTGGGAATGACAAGGTCGAGTCCCTTTGGGTTAGGATTGGCAGGGACAACAAGGCTAGCGTCCTGGTCAGGGTCTGTTATAGACCGCCAAACCAGGACGAGGAGACAGATGAGGAGTTCTACAGGCAGCTGACAGAAGTTGCGAAATCTTCAGCGCTTGTTCTCGTGGGGGACTTCAACTTCCCTGACATATCCTGGAAGCACAACACAGCCCTGAGAAAGCAGTCTAGGAAGTGTCTGGAGAGCGTGGAAGATAGCTTCCTGACGCAGCTGGTTAGTGAACCTACCAGGGGTGGCGCCCCGCTAGACCTTCTCTTCAGAAACAGAGAAGGACTGGTGGAGGATGTGATTGTCAGGAGCTGTCTTGGGCAGAGTGACCACGAAATGGTGGAGTTCTCTATTCTTGGCGAGGCCAGGAAGGGGACCAGTAAAACCACTGTATTGGACTTCCGGAGGGCTGACTTTGAGCTGCTGAGGACACTGGTTGGTAGAATCCCTTGGGAGGCAGTTCTGAAGGGCAGAGGGGTCCAGGAAGGCTGGGTGCTCTTCAAGAGGGGAATCTTAATGGTGCAGGAATGGTCTGTCCCCACGTGCCCAAAGACGAGCTGGCGGAGAAGAAGACCAGCCTGGCTGAACAGAGAATTGTGGCTTGAGCTTAGGAGAAAAAAAGAGGGTTTGTAATCTTTGGAAAAGTGGACAGGCCACTAGGGAGGACTATAAGGATGTTGCGATGCTGTGCAGGGACAAAATTAGAAAGGCCAAAGCTCATCTGGAGCTCAATCTGGCTACTGCTGTTAAAGATAAAAAAAAATGTTTTTATAAATACATCAACACAAAAAGGAGGACTAAGGGGAATCTCCATTCTTTACTGGATGCGGGGAGAAACAGTTACAAGAGATGAGGAAAAGGCTGAGGTGCTTAATGCCTTCTTCGCCTCAGTCTTTAGCGGCAATACCGGTTGTTCTCTGGATACCCAGTACCCTGAGCTGGTGGAAGGGGATGGGGAGCAGGATATGGCCCTCACTATCCATGAAGAACTGGTTGGTGACCTGGTAAGGCACTTGGAAGTGCACAAGTCGATGGGGCCGGATGGGATCCACCCAAGGGTACTGAGAAAACTGGCAGAGGAGCTGGCCAAGCTACTATCCATCATTTATCAGCAGTCCTGGCTATCAGGGGAGGTCCCAGTTGACTGGCGGCTAGCAAACGTGACGCCCATCTACAAGAAGCGTCGGAGGGCAGACGTGGGAAAATACAGGCCTGTGAGTTTGACCTCAGTGCCAGGGAAGCTCATGGAGCAGATCCTCTTGAGAGTCATCATGCAGCAATTGCAGGGCAAGCAGGCAATCAGGCCCAGTCAGCATGGGTTTATGAAAGGCAGATCCTGCTTGACTAACCTGATCTCCTTCTATAAGAAAGTGACGCGCTGGGTGGATGAGGGAAAGGCTGTGCATGTGGTCTACCTTGACTTCAGCAAGGCTTTTCACACCGTCTCCCACAGCATTCTCCTCAAGAAACTGGCTGCTCTTGGCTTGGACTGGCACACACTTCGTTGGGTTAGAAACTGGCTGGATAGCCGGGCCCAAAGAGTCGTGGTGAATGGAGTCAAGTCCAGCTGGAGGCCAGTCACTAGTGGCGTTCCCCAGGGCTCAATGCTGGGGCCGGTCCTCTCTAATATCTTCATCGATGATCTGGACAAGGGCATTGAGTGCACCCTCAGTAAGTTTGCAGATGACACCAAGCTAGGTGCATATGTCGATCTGCTTGAGGGTAGGAAAGCTCTGCAGGAGGATCTGGATAGGCTGCACCGATGGGCTGAGGTCAATTGCATGAATTTCAACAAGGCCAAGTGCCGGGTCCTCCACCTGGGGTGCAATAACCCCAAGCAGAGCTACAGGCTGGGAGATGAGTGGTTGGAGAGCTGCCAGGCAGAGAAGGACCTGGGAGTGATGGTTGATAGTTGGCTGAATATGAACCAGCAGTGTGCTGAGGTGGCCAAGAAGGCCAACAGCATCCTGGCTTGCATAATAAACAGTGTGGCCAGCAGGGCTAGGGAGGTGATTGTCCCTCTGTACTCGGCTCTGGTGAGGCCGCACTTCAAGTACTGTGTTCAGTTTTGGGCCCCTTGCTACAAGAAGGACACTGAGGTGCTTGAGCGGGTGCAGAGAAGGCTGACGAAGCTGGTGAGGGGCCTGGAGAACAAGTCCTACGAGGAGCGGCTGAAGGAGCTGGGCTTGTTCAGCCTGGAGAAGAGGAGGCTCAGGGGTGACGTTATTGCTCTTTACAGGTACCTTAAAGGAGGCTGTAGTGATGTGGAGGTTGGTCTGTTCTCCCACGTGCCTGGTGGCAGGATGAGGGGGAATGGGCTTAAGTTGAGCCAGGGGAGTTTTAGGTTGGATGGTAGGAAGGACTTCTTTACCAAAAGGGTTTGTTAGACATTGGAACAGGCTGCCCAGGGAAGAGGTGGAGTCAGCATCACTGGAAGTCTTTAAAAGACGTTTAGATGTAGAACTTAGGGATATAGTTTAGTGGGGACTGTTAGCGTTAGGTCAGAGGTTGGACTCAATGATCTTGAGGTCTCTTCCAACCTAGAAATTCTGTGATTCTGTGATTCTGTGATTCTATGATTCTATGAGTGTGAGAGAATGAGCAGTTCTGAAGGCTGGAAGCAGAAATTAGTTTTCCATGTGTGAGCAACCTTCCAGCCCTCCTTACCTTCCTTTGTCCTTTTGCATGACAAACTGCATGTAACTCTCTTTATATTTGCCTGGCTTTGTAGCTTTGCTCTTAGTCTATGAGGTTATGTGATGAAGGACACTAGACAAGCAGGCTTCAATTAGCAAACTTACTCTCAGAGACATGGAATAGGGGGCAGCAATCTATTCTGGTTCTTCTTTTCTGTTGCACCTGTGGTCATAAACACCTCTGAACATCTTACCTGTACAGCTTAAATGTAAAGTTTCACCTCTCATCCAAAGTTGTATTTGTAACCAACATCTATTGGTTGTTTATGTATATTAAGATATACAATGTTCATGTAGTGGTTTAACACAAGTTAGGCCAAAGTATAAATGGAGCTTTCTTAGGATTGTCTTCTCAATAGTATATTTATTTAACTTCTACATAAAAATAACTTAGACAGTTCCAATTAATTTAAATTATATCATTGTTAAGCATACCTGTTAACATTACATCTTTCCAGCTTAATAGTGAAAAAACACAATGTATGAATGTAAGGGCCATATAATTCTGAAGTGTGTGAAACAAAATTAATTAACAATATTTTCTGCAGTGTATAACACCCATATCAAAGACATTTGAGGCCAATTATAAAGGCTTTTTTCATGAGGATCATCCCTCTGATATTTCAACTGTCAAACATTCATTATGTTCCACCATAAAACAGGTCTATCAGGTTTACTTTTGAGGCTGTGGTTGATATAGCTTCCTGGGTTACCAAACTTACAAGCAAGAAAGCTCTCAAGAGATCTAACCTCAATAGAGTAAAAAGTGAAACAGCTACATTGTTTCTGTAGCTTCTCTCTTGTATCTTACTCAAAAATCTTGAATCCAGAATTGGGAAAAAGAGAATAAAGGGGGAAGCTTAGCAGAAAGAAAAAAAAAAAAAGTAAAAATAAAAATGTATATATATAAAGGTTAGAGTCCCTTGATTTTTTTTTGTTGTTCATTTGTTTGCTTGTTTACTTGTTTTTGTTTTCCTTTTTCTTTTAATTAGATCCTGAGACTGAGGAGTACTTAATTCACATGCTTATGTGAATTGTGTACTTAATTCACATGCTTATTCAAATGTTAATGGCTCTCAAAAGTAGCATACTTTTCTTATCATAAAAACATAAGAACATCAACAACCATAATGCTGTTCTGTGGAAAATAGCATGTAAGTGACTAGATAACTTCTGTTTGAAATCATATCCTTCAGTGCTGCTGGAACACATAAAGCTTATTTTTCTTCAGCAAATACATCCTTCTGACAGTCAGACCCAGGCAAACAGGAAATAAAAAATGTAGCCAGATGGCCAAGATCAAATTGAAATTTTGCAAGCATAAATATAAGTGTAAATTTCATTTAGAAAGCCAAAGTGGGAGGAAAAGGAATGCCACTCACAAATCCTTCTGCTATTTGCAGAAGCTATTTGAATATGTGAATCCTCAAGCATCTTTTAAATTCATGTAATTTTGCACCTAAATATTACTTTTGGGGTCCAATCCAAAGGCAGTGGAAAGATCTATTTTGGTGTCTGCAGTGAAGTGTCTAAATAAAGTGTCTAAATCTACAAATGGCTTTTTTTTTTTTTTTTAATCCAGAAATTAATTATGAATAGTTTTAATTTCCTTATGCTGTTTGTTTGTTTATTTTCTTTTTTTTTTTTTTTTTTTTTTTTTAAACTGTTTAGGACTCATGAACATGGGGCAATTAATTGCATGCCTCCACATGGGTTTAGATGGTTAATTTACTCTAATTTGACTAAGATGGTGCTTGTGTTGAAAATAATGCTTATAATTTAAAAAAAAATAATAAAACTTTATTTTCAACAGATGTCACCGTTGAAGTTTTCTGCACCTTTGTGCATTCATTGAACCATGGCCATGGCCAGTATGCGATATTAAATTAATTACTGCCATGATTTACACATGGACTACAGTCAAATTATTTGTAAATATTTTGGTAGTACAGAGTGACGGTAACAAGTGTAAGAATGGACAATACTTATCTTATTTTGATTCAGCCTTAAAAGTGTTTGATTTAAGAAGGATTGATTTTTTTTTTCTTCTATGTTTGTTGAGAAAAGGCAGAGGAATGGAGGGATGGTTTAGCTGTTGTGTGATGAGGGAGGAAGAGGTTACCATGACTTTGTAGATGGCCTGTTTTAAGGGGAGAGGAGGTTGCCTCAGATATAAGGAGATGCAAGTTGGTGAGGGAGGATATTTTTGTCCTCTAATGACACGGACCTTCCTTTGTGGGGAAGGTCCACTATTACTTTTGCCTCAAGAGGAGGTGAAAGACAATCTACTGGGCAAGAGTGAGAGGACTGCAAACAAGATTTTACACTGTGTAGTACAAAGTGCTGGGTAGCAATGCAATTTTGTCTATGGATTATTGACAAGAAAATCATAACTTAAGGGGGGTTAATCATAATTATAAACACTTCTAAGATTATTCAGATAACTAGATGGTCAAGACTATGTTACTACATGAACAGGAAAGAAGGATAACAATAGATACCAGCCTGCACTCCTGAGTTACACTGTGTCATGTACAAGCGTCAAATTGCAGATGCATGTCTGTATTATATTTCCTTTTCATGCAATACAAAGTCCTCACAGAAGCAGCTACTTAAAAGTTTTCAATGATAAATGTTATTTAAACTCTCAGGGAATCTAATTTTCTATTGTTCCACATCTTTATGTCAGTTACAATGCTGAAGCAAAGGATTAAGAAGCTCAAGAAGTATAGCAACATAATGGAAATGACTGTCTTGATTTGCTGAATCTTTTGTATCCCTATGTTGATTTTATATGTCACTGAGTCCTTTGTAACCTTAAAATGGAATTAGTTACTAAAAGATCATTTAATACACATAAAGGTAATGTGCTTTTTGTCATAACAAAACCATATCTTTTTTAGTTTAAATGAAATACTTGCATTCTTTTCACCACTAATTGTGTGATCCCTGATAGTTTGCCGGAATAATAAACTTTGTCACTTCTGATCAGTGTTCTACCACAGAACAACTCATTCAAACACAGAGAAAATAACATATAATGGAGATTACAACATATTTATCTGTATGAGAAGTATTGAACTCTGTAAACACAAAGAAAGAAATTAATTATATAAAGATATAATAAAAAATGATATAATAATAATAAAAAGATATAATAATAAAATAATAAACAAACCTATAATTTGTTTCAATTATCCAAGGAAATGCAACATTAAAATGCACAGTGACTAGAAATCCGTATTTCTAATGTATTTTTCTATTGCATTCTAACACCTTTCTTCAAGATGGGATTTGACTTAGCTGAATCAAATTCCATGCATTTTCTATTCACTTTTAAATTTGTATAGTTTTAATATTTTAACTAAGTAAAGAACAAAACAAACAAACAAAAAAATGTAGCTGCGGTAACCATCTACTAACATATCCAATGATTTCCACTTAAGTGTACCGTGCACTTAAGTGTACTTAAGTGTTCCCTCTTAAGTGTACAGGGATACACATCCATGAAATTTCCTATAAGATTTGAAATATTTCACAAAAAAATATTTAATCAAAGAGTTGCAATGGCAAAATCTGTTCTACTATGAGATCATGTAACAAATTTTCAGATTTGTTAGCTTTAACTGTTTTTATGTAATTTTAGTAGAAGCCCAGCAATTAAGAGTGATGATTATTCTGACTTCATCTCAGTGTGCTATATTAACTTAGATTGATAAATGGGTGAATTTGTTTGTTTTGCTTTTAGTCAAAATCACCTCATTTTGTTAACATTCGGATGAAGTCAAACTAGGAGTGGACATCTCTTGTTCACACATCTTTCGTAGATATCTCCTCATAAGTTGCAGCAAAGAAAGTTCATGAGAGTACAATCTAGGTATTCAGGGTTGCTGACATGTGGAGGAGAGATGTATATTTATGGACCGAGACAGGACAGTTTCCTCAGTGTACTACATCATTTATGGCAAAAAAGAACAACAGGAATGGTGAAACTATAACATGCTTTTTTATTTCCATGAACTCACCATCAAGATTGCAGGGCAAGCAGGTGATTAGTTTCTGTACCCACTCTAACAGGTCCCTGTCACTCTTTTGCTGGTGGCCTTAGAGCTGGATGCAGCACTCCAAGTGCAGCCTCACAAGATTGTCCTGGGAGATATTGAAAGGCATGTAAAGAATACAGCTTTTATCAGTTATGGTCAGCATCAGTTCATCAGGGAAAAGTCCTGCTTTAGTCATTTCAATCTTCTTCTACATTAAGGTTGCCCACTTGGTGGATAAAGGGAAGGCAGTGCATGTAGACCAGTTGTTCTCTAGATATGCAGTACCCTGAGCTGGTGGAAAGGGATGTGGAGCAGAATCCATGAGGAAATGATTGGCAACCTCCTACAACACTTGGATGTACTCAAGTTGATTGGGCTGGGTGGGATCCACCCGAGGGTACTGAGAGGTGGATCCCACCCAGCGGAAGAGCTGGCCAAGCCGCTGTCCATCATTTATCAGCAGTCCTGGCTATCAGGGGAGGTCCCAGTCAACTGGTGGCTAGCAAATTTAACGCACATTTACAAGAAGAGCCAGAGGGTAGACCTGGGAAAATACAGGCCTGTTAGCTTGACCTCAGTGCCAGGCAAGCTCATGGAGCAGATTATCTTGAGTGTCATCACGCAGCACTTGCAGGGCAAGCAGGTGATCAGGCCCAGTCAGCATGGGTTTATGAAAGGCAGGTCCTGCTTGATGAACCTGATCTCCTTCTATGACAAAGTGACACGCTTAGCTGATGAAGGAAAGACTGTGCATGTGGTCTACCTTGACTTCAGTAAGGCTTTTGACACTATTTCCCACAGCATTGCCCTCAATAAAATGACTGCTCATAGCTTGGACTGGCATATGCTTTGTTGGGTTAAAAACTGGCTGGAGACCCAGGCCCAAAGAGTCGTGGTGAATGGAGTCAAATCCAGTTGGAGGCCAGTCACTAGTGGAGTCCCCCAGGGTTCTATACTAGAGCCAGTCCTCTTTAATATCTTTATCAATGATCTGGATGAGGGGATCAAGTGCACCCTCACTAAGTTTGCAGATGACACCAAGTTAGGTGTATGTGTTGACCTGCTTGAGGGTAGGAAGGCTCTGCAGGAGGATCTAAATAGGCTGGGCCCATTGGCTGAGGCCAATTGTATGAAGTTCAACAAGGCCAAGTGCTGGGTCCTGCACGTGGGGCACAACAACCCCCAGCAGCACTGCACCCTGGGAGATGAGTGGTTAGAAAGCTGCCTGACAGAGAATCACAGAATCACAGAATTTCTAGGTTGGAAGAGACCTCAAGATCATCGAGTCCAACCTCTGACCTAACACTAATAGTCTTCCACTAAACCATATCCTTAAGCTCTAATCTAAATGCCTTTTAAAGACCTCCAGGGATGGTGACTCCACTACTTCCCTGGGCAGCCCGTTCCAATGTCTAACAACCCTTTCAGTAAAGTTTTCCTAACATCCAACCTAAAACTCCCCTGGTGCAACTTTAGCCCATTCCCCCTTTTCTTGTCACCAGGCACGTGGGAGAACAGACCAACCCCCACCTCTCTACAGCCTCCTTTAAGGTACCTGTAGAGAGCAATAAGGTCGAGCCTCCTCTTCTCCAGGCTGAACAAGCCCAGCTCCCTCAGCCGCTCCTCGTAGGACCTGGGAGTAGTGGTTGATAGTTAGCTGAATATGAGCCAGCAGTGTGCTCAGGTGGCCAAGAAGGCCAACAGCATCCTGGCTTGTATAAGAAACCGTGTGGCCAGCAGGTCCAGGGAAGTGATTGTCCCCCTGTACTCGGCTCTTGTGAGGCCGCACCTCAAGTACTGTGTTCAGTTTTGGGCCCCTCGCTACAAGAAGGACGTGGAGGTGCTCAAGCGAGTCCAGAGAAGGACAATGAAGCTGGTGAGGGGTCTAGAGAACAAGTCTTATGAGGGGCGGCTGAGGGAGCTGGAGTTGTTTAGTCTGGAGAAGAGGAGGCTCAGGGGTGACCTTGTTGCATTCTATAGATAACTTAAAGGAGATGTTTAGATGTAGAGCTTAGTGACATGTTTTAGTGGACGACTTAGTGTTAGGTGAGAGTTTGGACTAGGTGATCTTGGACGTCTCTTCCAACCTAGAAGATTCTATAATTCTATGTGATTCTGTTAAGATATATTTATGAAAGTGTAACGACAATTGCTTCTGATTTACATAGATCTGAATTACCCCATTTATTATTATTATTATTATTATTATTATTATTATTATTATTATTATTATTATTATTATTATTATTATTATTATTATTATTATTATTCTGTTAGAAGTGTTTCCTTCATATTTTCTTAGTGCAGAAACAGCTCTAACATCTTTAGAATGTCAAATCATCTGCATTGCTCTATTCCACTGCTACATGTATATCACATCTGATACATTCCACTACACATACCTTCTTTCAGTTACCAGAGGACCTCACGACAACCCCGTTTGCCATCGTTTGAGAAGGAGGAACATTGTCAAATAAAAAGGCAGAAATATTTACCCATGTGCATTGGCTTTGTTTATATTTCTATTAGGCTCAATTGCTTAAGCCATCTTTCCCTCTAAATCTTCATCACAGTTAAATCTAATTTTGATGCCCTTTTGCTCAGTTAAGAGGCAGAGTGATTGATCTGGGATTGGGAGCAAAGGACTGTTGAAAATTCTTTCCCACTTGTCAGTTCTGTGGTAGTTTACAGGGTTGGTGTTTACTCTTCACAAAATGAAGGGATTGAAAAGGAGTAGATAATGGTCTCAGCTGCTTTCAAACTGTAGCCCCACCTGTCCCAGCTGGGCTCCATGGCTTTGAGATGTTGTGATAGATGGACATACTACTGCTGTGTATGAAAATCATCCATTTGTGAGCTCTCATATGTCTGCACTAGGAGTTCAGATAGGCTGAAGGTTTTTGATTTTGATGTAGAAACATATTACCGAGATTCTGCTTTTGCAGTAACTAAATCAACATCACTTGAAAGGTTTATCTTCTTTTTCATCTATCTTCTCCCTTAATGAGTTGTCTAAACAACAAAGGTGCTTTTTACCAAGGCCTGCCTTGTTCCCTCAATTCATTCCCATTTCCATACTTTCAGAAGAGCATTTGCACACATAGACCTCACAAAATACTTCCTACTAAACTAACATCCTCCTGTTTCAAATCCCTCCTCAAATTTTAATTCTTCAATAAACATATCAAGAGTATTTGTAAATACCTTTTTGCTTTCATAAAAATAGGTAGGCATTCTTCACACAACTGAATAAAATGATTTTTTTATGAATTGCAGTCTGGATACAAAAATATGATTGATATTTATTGTACATAACAATAAAAACAACTTGGTGTTTTCCACTAGACCAGAACTGAGAATACATTCTTTATAGTGTAGCTTTTTCCTTTTGTTATTTCTTTTCTCTGTCTTTATACATATGACCCTTGCTTATATTGTGATAAATATAGGATTAAAAGCCCTCTGAGGAAGCTACTGCATCTCCTTTTTTCTGTAAGGAACAGGGAGTATTCATGTAGTAAGTTAAGTCATCCACAAAACAGAATAAAGGATTTCATGGTCTAAAGATTCCTACATGGAAAAAAAAAATAGCCTATAGAAGGTAGCTTGGCATATCCAACGAACTGAAGAAGAGTGAAGCCAGATGTGCTAGTCAGCTTGGAAAAAGACTGACTATAAGGCCTCAAGAAATTGCACTGAAGAGATAAGTGTGGAGATTTTTTTTTTTTCTTTAGCCATTGTTTAAAATCTTGTTTATTCTCTATGATCTTTTTTTGTTTGTTTTTCCTTATTGAACAACGTGTTCTTAAAATACTATGAACAGAGAAAGGATGAATGACACTCACACTTCTGTAGTTAAGCTGCAAGCTAATCAGAAAATACCACTTCTTCATAGGGCTGGATTTCCATCCTGTCTTTAAAAATAAGTCAAATAAGTTTTGGTTTTATAGTTACTGGAACAAGTCATTCTAGTTCTCAGTTTGGTAACAATGGCAGTGGCTATGTACCCCATTTGAGACATACATGAATATGTACAAACCTGTTCAGTTCACCTTTAACTGAAACTCTGATATAAGCCCCTTGGCACTAGGAGGCTTTGCTAAGCTCCCAAACTGACTCTTGAATTACCATAGCTGACCCTGTTGTATTTAGCTGCTTCCATACTAAATAGATGATCAATTTTCTTTTATTTTAATGTTTAAACATGTGTTGTCCCGCTGCACTGTACTCTTGCTGTTTGTCTTTCATGAATAATTAGCAATCAAAAATGAAAGGTAGTAGCTTTTTTAAAAAGTAACTTTCCCAACTCCTATTAATCATCTGTGATTAGCTGCAAAATCTCCAGGGCTACCATAATTCTTTGAAGCTCCATTTAGTATCATCTGGCTAGTTCTTACCAGATGAATATGCCAGTGGCAACACTGACATAAGCATTAAAAAAAATAATAATAAAAAATTAACTGCTTTTTGTACAAATTTTCATACACACGCTGACAATCATGCACAAAAAATCTTACTATAGTACAGAAAATTAAGATACAAGAACCTACACAGAAGATGCTAATACAATAACAATTATCTTACGACACATTACATATTAGAAGTGTTGTACAAACATTAACTAACTGATATTCATAATGCCCTTACAAGACAGTTAATTATGTGTTATTATTCCAATTTCATACCAGTGAAAGTCAGATTTGCAAAGCCCTGATCTTGCAATGGTCTGAGCACCAGCATCTGCTTTGCACTGTAATGGGGATTAAGGGAGAATAATACTTTTGGGATTAATCACCAGATCTGTACCCAAAAAGGGCTAGTTAAATGCTTATATTTAATAAAAAATACTCAGTCCCCCTGAATCTTCTGTTAAGAAACACAGCTTTCTTGCAATTCCTTAGCACAGGAGGCTGGGTCTATTACACCCGGAAATATGAACCAACCTGTTTTGAACATGATGTCATGGACTAATTTTCTGTTAAAGTGAAAATGTTAAAGTTCTTATCACTGTAGTCATTTTCTCAGTGATCCATAGCACTGCATTGGATTTATGTGACAAGGTATTTATCGTGGGGATGATATAGTGGTGGCCTCTGTGAGAAGAGTCCAGAAGCTGCCCCAAGTCAGATAAGAGACAGCTCTAGCCATCTCAGCTAGTGAAAGCTGAGTCAAAATGTGACACTGGGTGTGCCTCCGTGAGAGCAGACTTAAGAGAGGGAAAACAAACAAACAAACAAACAAACAAAACAAAAACAAACAAAAAAAAACACAACACCATCACCAACAAGAACTGTGGCACAAGAGCAGCTGGGAGAGAGGAGTGATAGATACGGTCCCAGAGACACCAAAGTGAAGGAGAGGGAGGAGGTGCTCCAGGCACTGGAGCAGAAATTCCTCTGCAGCCCATGGGGAAGACCATGGTGGAGCAGGCTGTCCCCCTGTAGCCCTACATCTTATGTCTTATGAGGTACCATGTCAGAACAGGCATCTGTGCTGCAGCCGATGAAGGAGGACTGACTGAAGGAAGTTGCAGCCCATGCAGAGCCCTCAGAGAAGCAGACTCTAGGCTGGACCTCCAGTCAGTGGAGCAGGTGATCTGGTGGGAGCAATCTATGTCTGAAGGAGGGGCCCTGTGGTGCAGACCAATGTTGGAGCAGTTCTTGAAGAGCTGCTGTCTGTTGGAAGCCCAGGTTTGGGAAGGACATCATCCCATGGGAGAGACCTCATGTTGAAGGAGTGGCATAGAGTGAAGATGAAGGAGTGGCAGATGATGAAGTGTTATAGACTGACCACAACCACATTCCCCATTCCCCTGTGCTGCTCAGGAAAAGGAGGTAGAATAGAGTGGATGGGAGGACAAGTGTTTTTAGTTTGCTTCTAGTTTCTCACTGCTCTAACCTGTTAGTAATAGGCAGTAAATCTTATTAATCTCCCTATGCTGAGCTTTTTCTGCCTGTGATGGTAATCAGTGAGTGATCTCCCTGTCCTTATCTCAACCTTTGAGCACTTTTCCATGATATTTTTTAGAATCATAGAATATCCTAAGTTGGAAAGGACCCACAAGGACCATTGAGTCCAGTTCCTGTTCCATCCGGTTCCAGTGCACAACAACCCTGTTGGTGAAGAACCTTTTTCTGATATCTAGCCTAAATATCCTGATATCCTTTCCTTGTTTTCATTTGATGAAGTGGAGTGAGAAGGCAGTTGTGGTGGATCTAGCTGCCCATCAGGGTGAAACTACCACGGCCACACACTCCTCAGCACTTCCTTAACCCTCTGCTCTTCTCTACATCCTTAGGTACCAACACCAGACCTGCGAAGTAAGTGAGACCCTAGATCCAAGACTGCCCTGGGGAAAACTAATTATTGTTTTCAGCACTGGAATATAATTCCGAAAGCACTACTTATAGAGAGTTTAGAGATGATTTAAGATTTTATATTCTGAGAAATGTGAGAATCACACCAGATAACATGAAGCTTATTTATTAATTTATTAAATATTTAGTTATTTCCATATTAATTTAAACCTAAATTAAAAATTAACTGAAATAAAATTAATAAAAAATAACAGATTAAAACTAATGACTGAGGTATAATTATATAAATATCCATGTGTACTCACACAGTATACATGCTGCACATGTACATAGCTGTCCTACTAGATTTTTGCACCTTGAATAGAATCTTCACTGCTAAAAGATTACAGTTAGTTCAGATATGCTTGCTTGTACTATGGTCATATATTTCCAAAAGACTGTAGATAACTTTGGGGTAACTTTCTTGAGATCGTATATACATCTTTGTTTCAATCACCTCTGGAACTACAAGCAGGATGATGCCACCTGTCTAAAGATTCTAAGCATTCACCACCTCATGCTTTGCAGGAAGAACTTCCCAAACTTACAGGCTCCAGCTTAGAAAAAAAAAAAAAAAACACCTCTCAAACTAGAAAAAGTATGGAAAACTTAAGCAGTGAATATAGCTATCAACAGAGAGACACAAAGCTTCCCATCATTTAAGCTCTTAATGTCTATTTTTTCTGGTTATAACTCCTGATTTAACAAAAAACCATTACTTTAATTTCTAAATCATGTTTTTCCAGGTCAAAGAAGGCTTTAGTCTCTTTTTAATACCACCCTTTTAATAAAATTATTCTTTTGACATCCTATGTGGTTATAATTGTTATTTTTTATGTAAAGCAAGTGAGAATATTTTTTATGCTTACATTGTGCTAGGCACACCAAAAAGTATCTTAAGCTAGCTGAACAACATACACAAATGAAAGACTTCTCCAGGAATGATTCTTTGCTCCAACAGACATAGAACCTCTACAAAGACTAAAGAAACTGTCAGCCAGTAAACTGAAAACAAGCAGTGAAGGAGCCAGAGTGTTATTTCTCCTGATTTAATTTCTCCTGAATACAGGAATAGCACTGTTTTTAACAAAAGCAACGCAAGAAAAAAAAAAAAAAAAAAAAAAAAAAAAAGATTTTAGTTATTTTAGTTTCAAGTTTGATCTATTCCAGGCATTCCTTTTGTGAAAGGCAATTAACCCATAGGCTAACATGGTGCAAAGCTGTTGGCTGTTGGCATCTAGCTGAAGTTCACACACAGGGCATATTTTGATTTTATAGACTCTATTTTTGAATGGACTTTTTGGAGACCACCAAACTGGCATTTTTAATAATTTAAAAATGAAATTAATTTGTTGTAATTAGTGTTATTTTAATCAAATTATATTTTCAAAGTGAAGGTATTGTCCATTCTAAGTATAAATGTAGATGCACTTTGGTAAATTCTTCATGCAAAAAAAAAGAATATGAAAAACATGGTATGAAGCTTGCTGAGAAATCATGTATTCTTAAAGATTGCTCTCTTTCATGTTAATATAAATATTGCCAACTAATAGTAGTGCTAGAATTTTGGGGTGTTATTTAGGGTTATTTTTCTTTGTTATTTGTAGAAAATTATCATAATTATCATCATCATTATCAGACACATTCAGCTGCTTACTACAGATGCCAAATAAAGAGATTTAGTGGCAAATCTGGGCTGAGTTTTATTTTCAGGGAGTTTTTTTTTTTTTTTTTTAATTAAACTGTATAAATCTAAAAAAATATTTGTCAGCAAGCTTTCCATATCTGGTAAAACGTCTCTCAGGAGCAGGTCTATGGAAATCTCATTTTCTATGGGTTTGTGCATAGTTTTACATGCACAGATTTTCTTCTGTCTACACATCTGGAAACTCCCCATCGAGCTAAATCATCCATAAATTCTCTTTTTTAATTTTCCTTGTAGCTAATACTTTTAGGATTGATGCTGCAGCTATTCTAAAGACACCAAGGAAAAAAACTCATATCTCTCTTACTTTCTGCATATACTTATGAAATTCTTAAGTATTTCTGAGACCTCCTAAACTCCTAATGTTTAATATTTTTGAGGCTTCTGTTCTGCCCAATGTTAAAAAGAATTCAGCAAGTAAGTTCCAGTGTAACTGTCAAAACAGCTTGGTCACATACACATAAACCTGGTTCTTCGGTAAACTGGAATGAAGAAAGGACATCCAAACCATTAAGTTCATTATGATATCCACTGAAGTGCTGTGGTGTAAATGCCTGAAGTAACTAGGAAAATAAAACTCTATTACTTTAAACGGAGACGGGAAAACTTTACACCAATCATAACTAAGATATGCTTGACTAGAGCCACTCAAGCTCCACCTAAAAGATAGAAAATAATATAAATTGGCCCAAGAGAAAGGGGATGTTAGGGAAGATACCACCGTCAGGGGAGATACCATCCCGAGGACAACATCCTTAGGACCTCCTGACTCCTGGGATCAGTCGACGGGCTGAGCCTCTCTTCCCCCCCATTGGGACGCCTTTGGGTGAGATCTGAATACTTGCTTATAAATCTCTATAGAGTCTTTGATCCTTTTAACGCGTTTATTTCTAGGCTGCGCACCTGTAACATCTATAACACCTGTAACATCTATAACACCTGTAACACCTGTAACATCTATAACATCTATAACATCTATAACATCTGTAACACCTGTAACATCTATAACATCTGTAACACCTGTAACATCTGTAACACCTATAAACACCTGTAACATCTATAACATCTATAACACCTATAACACCTGTGTATTTTATGCATACTAGCTTGCTTTTGCAGACAGTCACTATCGCCGGCAATCCAAAAGAACCTGATTATCTGTTGCTGTAATAAACCATACTTGATTGCATTGTGATAACTCTCATTGAGTGCAACGAGGGTGAGGGTGGTTATCCGTGATAGTTCAGTGTTCTGAATCTAACCAGACCCCCAGGCGGTTAATGCATTTTTGGTGAATGTCCGAGCGGACCCCCAGATGGTTAATGCGTTTTTGGTGAATGTCTGAACGGACCCCCAGGCCGTTAATGCGTTTTTGGTGAATGTCTGACTGGACCCCCAGGCGGTTAATGTGTTTTTGGTGAATGTCCGACTGGTTCAGTAACCTGAATCTGACCGGGCCCGTAACGGTTAATCAGCTACACCCCTTAACGCGACAAGTGCAGACCACAATCTAAATTGTGAACACTAAGGCGTGTAAAGATGTGCTGGGACAGAGTTCTGATTTCTTTTGACTTTAGCCCCAACTGTCTGTGAAGGTAGCTTTCAGATCATCCCTCTGTCTTTCTGAAGAAAGAAAATTATTTGACCAAGCAATCACTCTTCTTTTCTGTCTCTGCTCCTGTATGTGACTGGTCAGTCACATTGCTCATGCTCTCCAGATGTCTCTTTTCTCTTTTTCCCATTAACACAAATTCATTGTAGTTGAAATGGACCAGTCAGGAGGCAGGTGTAACTCTGTCTGTGAACGAATATTAAGAGCAGATACAGGAGAGTTATTCCTATTAATTTCACAGACATAAGCACATGCAGAGCATAGGATTAATCATTTTAGTTGATCTTGATATATCTTCTTCCAACTTTTATGGCAAAAACTCCTAATGCAAAATAGATAAAATTCTCTTTAGTGTCTGATGAGATTCAAATATGTTTCCCCACAGGGTTTTTATTTTTATTTTTATTTTTATTTTTATTTTTATTTATTTTTATTTTTATTTTTATGTATTTTTATTTTTTAATGTGCAAAAAATCCGAAATCTCTGCTGGCAAAAGATTTGGCCACATCTTACCTAATATGAGGACTACTTTCAGAAAAGCCATTGCCTCAGTTTTCAGGTATTAATCTTTGGAGAAAACTTTAGACCAGAACATAACCTCAAGGGTATTTCCTACATTTGTGTGTTTTCAGGAAGGAGTTTGTTTTATTTCATGGTATATATGCGTATACTGCGCTTACATACTAACAATACTAAAATAAATTGAAGGAAAAATATAGCAGTCCTCCTTTAAACTAATCAGAATGAAGCAGTGAACATATTTAATATGATCTCTATTGACCCAAATCCATAAAATCTCCATCTTATTTAAACTAAAATTAGATAAAAATAATTTATGCATACTTTTCCTCATAGCATGCCTGTTTCCATCTTATATCACCAGGAATAAAGCCAAAGGCATCTGAAAACTTATTTAGAAATATTTGTTTGTAACAGATGATTTTGATATCTGAATGTAGTCCAGTGCAGACACAGGTGAAACAAACTCTGTGGTTGTAGTCAAGGCAGTACCAATCACCCCCTATGGAAGTCTTACAAGAATTAGAAAGGTATATGATAGGATATAAGATATCAAGAATATCTTTCACCTTCTGGATCTCTCCAGTGTGCACAGAAGTTCATGCAGAAGGGCACATGAGAAGGGTTGCTCACTCTGCCACTCTGTCAGCACTCTGCCTGCCTACTCTGCTCACCGTCAGGTGTGGGCTGCATTTCTGATTGCCTCCCCAACCAATTGCAACACATTAAACAATATTCTGTCAGGTGTGTGACAGCAAGGAGGCACAGACATTTTGACTGCTACACAGAAAGCCTTGCACTTGTCTTCCATTCCTCCAGTACCCTGTAGAACTAATGCAACCACCCATATGGAGCTCCATGCAGTTCATGTATGCACCCAGCTCTCAAGCTCTGCAGTGTGCCTGGCGCTGCTCCCTAAGGTGGAGGGTGAGAGCAAACATGTCTGTGCAAGATGTCCCCAGGTAGATGAACAGTTCTGCCTGATGGCCTAGCCTCAGAAAGAGGTGGGGAGTCTGAGAAACATCTGGGAGTCCAAAAAGTTGATAGATCAATGAACTGTGCTCTGCCTTCCCAGGAATGCACATACCAACCTGGCATGGCCACTACTAAGACAGGCCTGGCCTCTGATCTGCATCAGGATAAACACAGAAATTTGAGGGACACCAAGTCAGTTAGAAGTCAGTTACTGCATGGAGCCTCAAGAGAAGTCCCTGTCAGATTGCTCAACTTCCACTACTGAATAGGTACAAGGCTCGGGTGTGATACATGAGGGAAGTAAAAGGAGTGAATAGGCATCCTTGCAAGTTATCCCTCCATGGCCAGACCAACCAAGGCCTCATAGCATGCACAGCATCAAGACCAGGAGCATGAAGAAATGGAGGTGGGTTGTAGTCACCTTCTCAAGGGAAGGGCTCCCATCTGCAGACCAGACCCTCTTGACAGGGAAGTTTGCAGCCTCCCCAGGGGTAGGATCAGGGATGTTAACAGGAAGCTTTCAAGCATAATACAACCTTTGGACTATTGCCCACTACTTTTCTTTCAAGTGGATACCAATGGCATTGTTGCAGGAAACCTGAGGTCTACTAAAAGAGTTTTTAGGGCACTGGGGAGACAAATGAGGGACTCAGAATCAGAGATAGTGTTTTCCTCAATCCAAATCCAGTAGCGGGAAGAAACAGGGACAGAAACAGGTGAGCCCAGGACATCAATGCCTGGTTCCAAGACTGGTGTCCCCCAGCCAGAATTTTGCATTTTAAAGCCATGGAAGGTTATTCAAGACAAGAGGTCTGCTGGAGCCTGACAGGACCCACCTGTCTTGATCGAAGAAATGTTTCTTGTCCTGGCAAGACTGATTGAGAGGGCTTTAAACTAAAATCAGTCAGGGAGGAGAAGCAATGAGAAGCAAAAATTATTTGAAGCAATGAAGTTATGCCAAGGGATAGTGTATAGCAATGCCTGAGAGCAGGAAGTCTAATTGGAGCATCTATGCCACTCCAGGGAGCTCTGCATGTTCAGGATCACATCTGAAATGTAAGTATACCAATGCATGCAGTATGACAAAAAATCAGGACAAACTGTAAACTTTGGCTCTTTCACAGACTATGATATTGTTGGTGTTAGTGAAATTCAGTGGGATGAGTCCCATGACTGGAGTGCTGGGATGGGAGGATATCTGCAGTTCAGGAGGGATGGGCAGCTGTACATAAGGGAGAAATTAGACTGTACAGTCCTTGCAATTAGGGATGATACTTCAGAGAGCCTCTGGATGAGGATTAAGCAATGCAGATGTTGTTGTGGGTGTCTACTATTGACTGTCCACGTAGGATGATGGCATGTATGAGCTATTCTATAGGCAACTGGGGGAAATTGCAGGATCAGTTACCCTCATCCTTATGGTAGACGTCAGTTTCCCAGACTAAACTGGGAATTGTGTGCTGCTGTAAGACTGTGAAAGGCCTAAAGCATGTTGAAGATAACTTCCTGTCACAGTTACTGTGAGCCGACTAAGAGAGGAGCCCTTCTGGATTTTTTATTTGACAATAGGAAAAGCCTTGCTGAAGAGGTGATGGTAGGTGACTGTCTTGGCGACAGCGATCAGGAATTAGTTGAGTTCAAAATGTTGTTATAGGGAGAAAAAGGTCAGCAGAATTGCCACTATGGACTTTAAGAGGACAAACTTGAAGCTTCTCAGGGAGCTAGTTAATAGCATCTGTTCTAGAATCTGTTCTAGAAGGTTTAGGGGTCCATTATAGCTGGTTGCTTTTCAAGAACTAAAGACCAAGAACGTGCAATCCCACAATCCCATTGTGCTGCAAGTCAAGCAAGCTAGGCGGAAGACTGGCCTGTCTGAACATCACTTTTTTTTTTTTTTTTTTTTTTTTGGCTAGAACAGAGTTAATTTTCTTCGAGGAAGCTCACATTTTTGTCCAGAAGAATGCCAGGAGTGAGGATGTCAAAGGCGATACTGAAATCTAGAAAGACTACAGAATCACAGAATCACACAGAATTATAGAATCTTCTAGGTTGGAAGAGACCTCCAAGATCACCTAGTCCAAACTCTCACCTAACACTAACAAGTCCTCCACTAAACCATATCACTAAGCTCTACATATAAACATCTTTTAAAGACCTCCAGGGATGGTGCCTGAACCACTTCCCTGGTCAGCCCATTCCAATGCCTAACAACCCTTTCAGTAAAGAAGTTCTTCCTAATATTCAAACTAAACCTCCCCTGGCTCAACTTTAGTTCATTCCCCCTCATGCTGTCACCAGGCACGTGGGAGAATAGATCAATCCCCACCTCGCTACACCCTGCTTTAAGTTATCTATAGAGTGCAATAAGGTCACCCCTGAGCCTCCTCTTCTCCAGACTAAACAACTCCAGCTCCCTCAGCCGCCCCTCATAAGACTTGTTCTCTAGACCCCTCACCAGCTTCATTGTCCTTCTCTGGACTCGCTTGAGCACCTCCACGTCCTTCTTGTAGCGAGGGGCCCAAAACTGAACACAGTACTTGAGGTGCGGCCTCACAAGAGCCGAGTACAGGGGGACAATCACTTCCCTGGACCTGCTGGCCACACGGTTTCTTATACAAGCCAGGATGCTGTTGGCCTTCTTGGCCACCTGAGCACACTGCTGGCTCATATTCAGCTAACTATCAACCACTACTCCCAGGTCCTACGAGGAGCGGCTGAGGGAGCTGGGCTTGTTCAGCCTGGAGAAGAGGAGGCTCGACCTTATTGCTCTCTACAGGTACCTTAAAGGAGGCTGTAGAGAGGTGGGGGTTGGTCTGTTCTCCCACGTGCCTGGTGACAAGAAAAGGGGGAATGGGCTAAAGTTGCACCAGGGGAGTTTTAGGTTGGATGTTAGGAAAACTTTACTGAAAGGGTTGTTAGACATTGGAACGGGCTGCCCAGGGAAGTAGTGGAGTCACCATCCCTGGAGGTCTTTAAAAGGCATTTAGATTAGAGCTTAAGGATATGGTTTAGTGGAAGACTATTAGTGTTAGGTCAGAGGTTGGACTCGATGATCTTGAGGTCTCTTCCAACCTAGAAATTCTGTGATTCTGTGATTCTCTGTCAGGCAGCTTTCTAACCACTCATCTCCCAGGGTGCAGTGCTGCTGGGGGTTGTTGTGCCCCACGTGCAGGACCCAGCACTTGGCCTTGTTGAACTTCATACAATTGGCCTCAGCCAATGGGCCCAGCCTATTTAGATCCTCCTGCAGAGCCTTCCTACCCTCAAGCAGGTCAACACATACACCTAACTTGGTGTCATCTGCAAACTTAGTGAGGGTGCACTTGATCCCCTCATCCAGATCATTGATAAAGATATTAAAGAGGACTGGCTCTAGTATAGAACCCTGGGGGACTCCACTAGTGACTGGCCTCCAACTGGATTTGACTCCATTCACCACGACTCTTTGGGCCTGGGTCTCCAGCCAGTTTTTAACCCAACAAAGCATATGCCAGTCCAAGCTATGAGCAGTCATTTTATTGAGGGCAATGCTGTGGGAAATAGTGTCAAAAGCCTTACTGAAGTCAAGGTAGACCACATGCACAGCCTTTCCTTCATCAGCTAAGCGTGTCACTTTGTCATAGAAGGAGATCAGGTTCATCAAGCAGGACCTGCCTTTCATAAACCCATGCTGACTGGGCCTGATCACCTGCTTGCCCTGCAAGTGCTGCGTGATGACACTCAAGATAATCTGCTCCATGAGCTTGCCTGGCACTGAGGTCAAGCTAACAGGCCTGTATTTTCCCAGGTCTACCCTCTGGCTCTTCTTGTAAATGTGCGTTAAATTTGCTAGCCACCAGTTGACTGGGACCTCCCCTGATAGCCAGGACTGCTGATAAATGATGGACAGCGGCTTGGCCAGCTCTTCCGCTGGGTGGGATCCACCTCTCAGTACCCTCGGGTGGATCCCACCCAGCCCAATCAACTTGAGTACATCCAAGTGTTGTAGGAGGTTGCCAATCATTTCCTCATGGATTCTGCTCCACATCCCTTTCCACCAGCTCAGGGTACTGCATATCTAGAGAACAACTGGTCTACATGCACTGCCTTCCCTTTATCCACCAAGTGGGCAACCTTAATGTAGAAGAAGATTGAAATGACTAAAGCAGGACTTTTCCCTGATGAACTGATGCTGACCATAACTGATAAAAGCTGTATTCTTTACATGCCTTTCAATATCTCCCAGGACAATCTTGTGAGGCTGCACTTGGAGTGCTGCATCCAGCTCTAAGGCCACCAGCAAAAGAGTGACAGGGACCTGTTAGAGTGGGTACAGAAACTAATCACCTGCTTGCCCTGCAATCTTGATGGTGAGTTCATGGAAATAAAAAAGCATGTTATAGTTTCACCATTCCTGTTGTTCTTTTTTGCCATAAATGATGTAGTACACTGAGGAAACTGTCCTGTCTCGGTCCATAAATATACATCTCTCCTCCACATGTCAGCAACCCTGAATACCTAGATTGTACTCTCATGAACTTTCTTTGCTGCAACTTATGAGGAGATATCTACGAAAGATGTGTGAACAAGAGATGTCCACTCCTAGTTTGACTACTGACTGGAAGCTGTATTTAGTTTAAGTGGCAAGGGTTTGGTTGCTGCAGGATGGTGCAAGGTGCTGCAGGGGTGGCTTCATTGAGAAGAGCCCACAAGCTGCCCCATGTCAGATAAGAGCCAGTTTCAGATGGCTCATAAAGGTCCTGCCACGGGCCAGAGCCAAGACAATAAAATATGTTGTTTGTGCCTTTGTGAGAGCCTATTTAAGAAAGGGAAATAAACAAACAAAAAACTGCAGCACAACAGCAGCTGGGAGACTGAGGATTAAGAACCAGCCCTGCAGACCCCAAGGTCAGCACAAAAAGAGTGCAGGAGGTGTTCCAGGCATGCAGCAGAAGTTCCCTTGTGGCCTGTAGGGAGGCCCCCGATGCTGTCCCCCTGCAGCCCATGGGTCCCACATGTAGCAGATCTCCATGCTGCAGTCTGTGGAGGAGCCCCCACGGGACCAGACTGGGTCAGGCCTGAAGCCTGTGCAGTGGAGCCTGCGCAGGAACAGGGGATCTGCCAGGAACAGGGGATCTGCCAGGAGCTGCTGCATGTGCGGGACCTGTGTTGGATCAGTTTGCTCCTGACGGATGGACCCCGTGGTACGGACCCTGCTACCATGTTGGAGCAGTTCTTGAAGAGCTGCTGCCTGTGGGCAGTCCCCGCAGGATCGGTTCAGGGAGGACTATATCCTGTGGGAGGGACCCCATGCTGGAGCAGGGGCAGAGAGTAACCATGAAGGAACAGCAGAGATTTTTAGGGACATTAGGGACATTAGGGATTAACTGCAGTCCCCATTCCTTGTTCCCTTGTGCTGCCTGGAGGGAGGACATAGAAAAAGGTAGATTGGGGGAAGTTTTTTATTGTTTGTTTGTTTTCACTTAAGCCTGTTTTGCCTCTGACAATAGTTGTTGAGTGATTTCCCTGTCCTTATCTCAACTCTTGAACCCTTATCTTATTTTCTCCCCTTTTCTCTTTGAGGAGAAGTGAGAGAGTAGCTGTGGTGGAGCTCAGCTGCTCAGCTGAGTAAAACCTGCACAGAAGCTAGCCAGTCACCTACAAAAAAAGGCCCTGAGAAGACCCAAGAAACAATGAACCTATTACTCTAATCTCACTCCCTGTAAAAATTACTAAGATTGTCCTGGATGATATTGAAAGGCATGTAAAGAACACAACTTTTATCAGTTATAGTCAGCATGAGTTCATCAGGGGAAAGTCCTAATTTAGTCATTTCAATCTTCTTCTACATTAAAGTTGCCCACTTGGCAACTTTGGCAGTGGATATAATCTTTCTAGATTTCAGTGTGGGCTTTGATATCCTCACTCGTGGCATTCTTCTGGGCAAGTTGTCCAACACTGAGATGAACAGATTCACAAGACACTAGGTGATTGTGATACATGGAGTAGTACTTCGTGTCAATTAGATGATTGTTATAGAACAATGAAAAACATTGAGTAAACTGTTAAAGTTTGTTGTTTAATGTTATATGATAATCGTATTATTAGTGTAGTTTTAAGAGTTAATGAGATGCATGAAAAGATGGTCTCGCATAAGTTAATGTCAATCATATTTTGTTACTTTCAGGAGCCTTGTGGTTTGAAGATCAGGACAGAATCTGTGCAGAAGAAAAGGAGCTGTTTGAAGCTGCTCCTGTGGTTTGAACAAGATCCAGGAAACCACGGAGTCTGTGCAAGAACAAAAGGTTACTAGTGGTGATGAAGAAACCCATGAGCCTTCATCCCAATGACCACCACCAAGAGACACTGTGTAGGCACCAAAAGGAGGAGTTTATGGAAATGCTAACTGTAATACAAAGCAGGGATAGGTCATACATATGTATAGGCGTACTTGTGTTTCTTATGAATATGTAAATGCAGTATTCTATATATTTAGAAAATCCCACGGTTGTGTGTGCATGTTGGTGGAGCACAGACTCCCCGTGCACCCAGTGCTGTTTACTTGCCTTTTATAAATACTGCTAAATTCAGATTGAGTTGTATCCTCATTTATAACAGTAGTGAACTGTGCTGATGATAGCACTCAAAGCATTGCCATGAATGGGGCTACATCTGGCTAGTGGATGGTCAGCAGCAGAGTTCCTCAGGGCTCAATTCTAGCGCCAGGACTGTTCAACATTTTTATCAATGATCTGGATGCAGGAGTAGAGTGCATCCTCAAACAAGTTTGCTGATGATAGTAAACCAGGCGGTGCTCTTGTCACCCTGGATGGGTGAGAGGGCCTTGCAGAGAGATCTAGATAGATGGGATCACTGGACAATTAGAAATAACACAAAGTTCAGCTAAGCAAAATGCAAGTTTCTGCACCTGGGAAGGAGTAATGTTGGACACAGGTAAAGACTGGGACATTAGTGGCTGGAGAACAGCTCAGCAGACAGGGACTTGGGAATGCTGGTTGACAACAGGCTCAACATGAGCCAACAATGTTCCTTGGCAGCCAAGAGGGCGAACTGCATTATAGGATGCATTAAAAACAACATAGCCAGCCTGTCATAAAAGGTGATTCTTTCACTATATTTGGCATTGGTGTGACCTTACCTTGAATGTTTTGTGAAGTTCCAGGTTCCACACTATAAAAAGGATGTTAAGGAGGGCAACAAAGCTGGTAAAAGGAATGGAAGACATGTGCTATAAGGAGAGGCTGAGGACACTTGGGTTGTCTAGTATGGAGAAAAGATTAAGATGTGATCTTATTCTTGAAAAAAATCTCATAGATTGAGATAAGTACAGGGAAATCACTCACCAGTTACTGTCACAGGAAAAACAGACTCAGCATGAGGAGATTAATGTAATTTATTGCCTATTGATAACACACTAGAGCGGTGCTAAACTAAAAGCAAGCTAAAACACCTTCCCCCATTTTATTAAACTACATACACTAATTTATACTGCTTAATATAACAAATTATTGCTGAACACTGGTGCTTCATGATACTTAGAATGGACTAAATATCTGAATATTTACTCAGGATCCTAGGATGTACAGCTTGTACAGAAACCTCTGCTGTTTTGAAGCCTTCTTAATTAAATAAAAAAGCTCATACAAGATAAACTAGTGGAATCTAGTTAAAAGTACATTCACTATTTTTGCAAAAAATTCAAAAAATTCGTAAGACTCAAGACACAAAAGTACAGGATAAAAACCATGAAAGGGATTTTATGACTTCAGACCATTGGTTTCTGATAATTATATAGTACTTTAATTCCTTCTTGGTGAAAAATAAACAAATGTTTATTTGTTTATAATGTTTATTATGTTTATAATGTTAAATGTTTATTATGTTTCTAATAAAACAGGAATAATATATCTGTAATCTTGATTTGTGTTGTCTCCATAATTTAACTTAATATCCTTTGATGTATGATAGATATATAGTAGGATTTACATCTCACAACTCCTGCATTAAAAGAAGCATGGCCAGCAGGTTGAGGGAGGCAATTCCCCCAATCTACTCTGCTCTCATGAGACCCCACCTGGAGTACTGTCTTCAGTTCTGGGGCCACCAACAAAAAGAAGATGAGGACCTGTTCGAGTGGGTCTAGAGGAGGGCCAAAAGGCTGATCAGAAGGCTGGAGCACCTCTCCTATGAAGACTTCTGAGGGAGTTGGGTTGAGAAGAGAAGGCTCTGGGGAGACCTTACTGTGGCCTTCCAGTGCCTAAAGGGGGCCTATAGGAAAGCTGGGGAGGGACTCTTGGTCAGGGAGTGTAGTGACTGGACAAGGGGTATTGGCATTAAGTTAAAAGAGGGTAGGTTTATATTAGATATTCAGAAGAAGTTCTTCACAATGAGGGTGTTGAGACAATGAAACATATTGCCCAGAGAAGACGTGGATCTCTGGAAGTGTTCAAGGTCAGGCTGGATGGGACTTTGAATGTAGTGGAGGATGTCCCTGCCCATGGCAGGAATGAATTAGATGATCTTTAGAGTCCCTTCCAACCTCAAAAATTCAATGATTCTATGAAGTCTTTTTGAATGACTATTTTAGTTCTTTTCTTTCTGGTTTTAGGTGAGTACTCTGTTGCCATAAATCAAATAATTCATAAATCATCCCAGTATTTATGTTTACAGAAACTGTTGAAGAGCAAGAGGCAATTATTTATTTATTTTTATTTTTATTTTTATTTTTATTTTTATTTTTATTTTTATTTTTATTTTTATTTTTATTTTTATTTTTATTTTTATTTTTATTTTTATTTTTATTTTTATTTTTCTTAAATACAGTGCAGGTATTAAAGAAAATGATGATATTTTATTTTATTTTATTTTATTTTATTTTATTTTATTTTATTTTATTTTATTATTTATTTTTTAAAGTAACTAACAAAGACGAGATGAGGCAGGGAGAAAGAATAATCTGAATAATAAAAATGTTTAATTCAACTTTCCCTCTTATTTTATCCTCTCAGAAGCTGCTTTCTTCTGCAATTTAAGTGCTAAAACAATGCTAAAAGACAGTTTTTGTTTTTATGTACACTGTTTGTTACTCAACAATGTAAGATCACACAAAGGCATTCATTAACCAAGCTAAGTAATCCATTATTCATTCCAAAATAAACAATTCATTTCTATTTAATTATCAGGCACAGTTTTTTTAGTGTTTACTAATAATGAATACCCATTCCCAACGAAGTGGCATTGATCACAAATTTACACTTGCTTAACTGATCTGACGTGATAAATGTCACAGATCAGACTCTCAAAACTATTGCTTTTGCATATGTACAGCAAAATCAATTATAATGCAATCCATATTACACGTGTAAAGAACAAGTTATTAACACAGTATTATAACAAAGTCAATCCCTTCAAGAAGATTTTCTCTTGCTGTTTAGATGTATGCAACTTATTTCATTAAGTTAAAAGAGGTTCACTGACTTCTTTCCCTTCTTTCTACTATATTATCACTTCTTTAATTCAGCATCTCCACAGTGAATGTCATGAAAACTAATTGATCCATTTTAGTTCAGAAAAAAAATGCCCCCAGTTGATTTTTTAACTGTCTTTTTAACAATTTTAAATGGCTGGAAACTGTTGAAGTGAAAGACTTCTACTGCTTGCTGCAAGTTAATAGTGTAAACAGTATTGATCTGCTGTGAGGGCTTTACAGTAGATAAACATTCAGGACATTATTTAAAGTGTAAATACCTATTTGATTTATTTTTGGCTTTTATCCAGACATTTATAAGATGTTTTTTCCCTCCTTTACAAATGACAGTTAGGCCTCTCCTACAGATGGAGTTGCTCTTGTTTTCATCAGTAAAATCTTGTTTTCATCAGTAAAATCTGAATTCCCCTTGGGAAGGGTGAGGGGAAATAAAGCAGAGGAGGGAGATTTGATGCTCCTGTAAGTGATGAAACTGAGAACTGAGCATCAAGAAGAGGAAGTGACAAAACATTCACAGCTTGGAGCCAGGTACCAGAGGGCAAAGCTAGAGATACTAGAAGGCATGGCTTTGTATCATCAAGTCTGCTACATCTTTGGTTTTGGTAGAATTTGTCTGGAAACTCTTAAAAGACAATGAAGAGATCACAGACCTCGGACAATGACAGCTGAAGGAATGCCAGGGATTGAGGCTGAGACATGGATAAAAAAATCATCATGCCTGGCAATTTATTATGGTATGAAAGACTATTGCCCTTCCATCAGAAATGTAATGGAAAGAAGGAACAAGTTTGGTGGCTTTCAATACATTGCGTCTAATGTTTTCATTAATTAACCTGTATATACAAAAAGGCAGAATGTTTTCTTAGTAATTGTATTTTTCTTTTATATATTTTCATATTTTTACTTGTATTACCTGATTATATAGTGGTTTACTGGCCTTAACCAAGGAGTCAATCAATCTGACATTTTTTATTAACTGAAATAGTGGATCATACATGGCAGAGAAAAGTACTTTGGACTGTTTCAGAGTGACACATAATGACTGGATGTAGCTTAATTTAGTGTGGAAGAAGAAAGACAAAGGCTTTTGCTCCTCTCATAACAAGCCAAAGTGTACCTCAATGCACACAGGGCAGAAGACCAGATCTGTACATGATTTCAATGTAAACTGACATTAAAAGAGATGAATTAGCATAACTGACTGTTTCACTTAGGAAGATTAAATAGCCTTTACTGCAGATGTTTGCAAAGGAAAATGTTCCCTAGTGGAAGACTATAAGCAGTTAAGATAGATTTGATGAGGATTTTAATTGCTGTTATGCAACTGGTAATGTAAAGCTTTTATTAAATATCATGCAAAAGCCAATTGTATTTTGGAGCGAGAAAGCTCTCAGTTGCACAAAGCTTGGACCTTTTATGTAGCAGTATTTCATACAGCAGGGAGGTATCTTCTTATTTTTTGTTTTCACCGCCACTCTCTAACTTTTTTTTTCAATGTGGTAAGAGCAACTGCTCAAAAGGAATTAAAAACAAAACAAAACAAAAACAATAACAAAAACTGACCTACATAGTCTTTTTCTTTTAAAAATGTAGCTAAAGAAACTGTAATGTGGACACTAGCACATTTCCCTCTTCAGAAGTGACTAAGTAGTTTAAGTACTCTTTTCAGGAAGGACACAAATAGATTCATCTAACTTGTTCATTTGATGGTACTTTTCTTTGGGCATAAAACACCTAAGAGCAGTACTATAGGGTGTTATAGATTTTTCAAACCCCTCCTTTTAGAGCTATTCCATTTTGCATGAAACTATTAAATATTCACTACCTTACCAGAAGGAGAGAGGCAGGAACCATGACTGCATAACATAATAGCTAACTCTAAGAGACCTGGATTTCTTGCTCCACTGGATACTTCAATTCCTTGCTCCAGTTGGCTCAGAAGCCAGGAGCCATGTCTTCCTTGTCCCAAATGAATGTAGCAACAGACTATAGCATCTTGTTTAGCTTCTCCTCTGGAATAATTATTTACTGGACATTGCAAGTTGGAACAAAGACATTTGGCTAGTAGAGCACCCACAGCAGAAGTGTATATTCAACTCTTCCATCTCTTTCTGCCACCCTCTCTGAAGCCAAGTAAAGAACCCTTTCACTGAATCACATAATCACAGAATGGCTGAGATTGGAAGGGACGTCTGAAGATCATCTAGTCCAACCCACTCTTCCAAGCAGGGTCACCTGGCACACCTTGCACAGGATTGCATCCAGGCAAGTTTTGGATATCTCCAAAGGAGGAGACTCCACAACGTCTCTGGCAACCTGTACCAGTGCTCTGTCACCCTCACAATAAAGAAATGTTTTCTCATGTTCAGATGGAACTTCCCATGTTTCAGTTTGTGCCTGTTGCCTCCTGTCCTATCACTGGGAACCACTGGAAAGAATTTGGCCCCCATACTCTTAACACCCTCCCTTCAGATATTTGTAAACATTGATAAGACCCCCTCTCAGTCTTTTCTTCTCCAAGCTAAACAGACCCAGATCTCTCAACCTCTCCTCATATGAGAGATGCTCCAGTCCTCCGATCATCTTTGTAGCCTTCTGCTGGACTATCTCCAGTAGCTCCATGTCCCTCTTGTCCTGGGGAGCCCAGAACTGGACACAGTACTCCAGGTGAGGCCTCACCAGGGCTAAGTAAAGGGGGAGGATCACTTCCATCAACCTGCTGGTAACACTCTTTCTAATGCACCCCAGGACAGCATTGGCCTTCTTGGTCTCAACACATTGCTGATTCATGGTTACCCAGCTGTTCATGAGGACTTCCAAGTCTTTCTCCACAGTGCTACGTTCCAGCAGATCAGCTCACAACCTGTACTGGTGCATGGGGTTATTCTGCCCTAGGTGCAGGACCCTACATTTGTCTTTGTTGAACTTCATGAGGTTCCCACTGCCCAGTGCTCCAGCCTGTAGAGGACCATCTGAACAGCAGCACAGTCCTCTGGGGTATCAGCCACTCCTCCAAGCTTTGTATCATTTTTGTCCCAAGACATTAAATAGAAATGGACAGTACCATCCTGACCACCCTTAGAATGCATTTGACTAAGTATAGGGATGTGCTCTCCAAAATTTACCTTAAATAACACGAGTGAGGACACCAGTGCATTTTATGTGTAAAAATGAGTTTAAATGCTCAGCACTGTCATTAACTGGGAATGTGCAACAGGCTCAGAGGCACTGAAGGTGCACAGATTCCTTTGGAATGGGGCTGCATATGAGCAGGACATGTAACTGCAAGAAAATTCTTGAAGAGCAGTTGAACATTAAATAAACTCCTTCAACAAAAAATTGTATAGAATCACAGCTTCATAGAATCATTAAGGTTGAAAAAGACTTCCAAGATCATCTGGTTCAACCATCCCCTTCCATCAATATCACCCACTCAACTATGTCCCTAAGCACCACGTCCAATCTTTCTTTAAATACCCCCAGGGACGGTGACTTCACCACTTCGCTAGGCAACACGTTCCAATGCCTGACTGCTCTTTCTGAGAAGAAATGCCCCCTAATTTCCAACCTGAACCTCCCCTGTCACAACTGGAGGAAATTCCTTCTAGTCCTATCACTAGTTATCTGTGAAAAGAGGATAGAAACTATGTTTACTGAGATTGCATCCTGTTGGTTGTTTTGGGAAAAAATTATAATTTTAAACATGAAAATATATTGGAATCAAACAAACAATTCAGTGATGCTTCTTCAAAGGTGGACACTTTCTTGGTAGGCATGCCTAATTGCTGCAATAGCTTTTAGGTGTTCTAATGCACTCAAGTGAATTATGCACCACACTGCTTCTGAATGACACAGCCATTTCTGACTCCATTAATATGGAAGATTTCATCCAAATGCTTTTAAACGATAGCTTCTCTTTATTTGTAATTTCAGACTCTATTGATTTCCTTCTGTTCCCTTCATTATGATTTCAATTGATTACCTTGGCAACTGCAATAACAATGATTGCACTTGACACTGTCTGAGACTCTTGAGATGGTATTTGAATAGGAATGGTATAATTTGGGGAAAAATGCCTACAAGAACCTGCCATTAACAGTACACTTACACTTTACTTTTATTGACTTCCCTCTTTTTCAAACAGGCCCTTGTCAGAGAATCTGTTGCTAGATATTGGTTAGGATTTCAGTGACTCCTTGAAGCTGAAGATTCTTATTAACAAAGAGAGCAGGTTTTATACTATTGGGCTTTTTTCAGCATTCTGACAGGTCAGGGAAATCAGCCTAGATAAAATTTTTCCTTGGTAGTAGGGATACCGAGTCTTTGTAAGGAGTGTTCCTGCCCTACATTTTCTTCCACTACCTGTATTATGTCCTTACACACAAAAGAATTTCAAGTACAAAAGCATTACTTTGGGTTAAAAGTTGAAATGGCTTTATTCAGTTTCAGCAAAGTTTATATATTGTGAAAGAACAATTGCATATGCTTTTCTTATAGGAAAATAATAATTTAACTTATTTTACATTTATATTCCTCAGTCTATGCATAAACATTTTAGCTTTTAAGAACTGTCCTGAAAGTAAAACAGTAATACAGAACTTCCTAGAATAAGGACATTCTTGTTGTATAAGTCAGTTACCAACTCAACGCTATTATATTAAGTGCATCAGTACAAGGGAAAGTGTGGTTCCATTGGACATATATTACGACCTGATCAAAACAAGCTGCCAAGTTGGTTAGCATTTTAAAGCCTTAAAAGTAGTAACAGTATGCTTCCTGTTAAAGTAATATTATACTGAAGCTCTATTTTCTCACTCAAGTTATATCAGAACTGTATTCATGTCAGAACAAATATCATAAGGAAGAGAATGTAAAGTAAAAGAGGGACATCTTTCTTTGCAAATTGTAAAGGTAATTCACATTTACGAATACAGTATTAAACAGACGCAGCATTGCTTTATTTTGTCACTTTGTTCTTGAACTTTGATTTTGATTTTGTACCATATCACAACAGTATCTTCTGAATAAATATACCTTCTCTGAATGTCAGTCATTTGGTATTTTATAATACTACCATTCCCATTTTCACATGTACTATTTCAATTTCAAAAAAGAAAGAAAGCCCGACCATGAAAATTGACCTTTTTTTCTTAAAAGCTGAGGAATTGGAGGAGATACACAAGAAAAGAATAATTTTAGTAACTGCCCTTCTGTTATGAGTTGTGTCCTTGCAATGACAATCTGTGCTTTTCCTTCCCATCTAATATTTTGCAGGGAAGCTGAAGTTACAATTAGTAGCTATTGATGGCAGTTGATGGCTTGATGTCACAGGTTAAGAGAGGAAAACTGAAAGATGGACATGATCATTTTCTTCAACATGATAGACCCCTTCTGCCATCTGACCAGTGGAATCAAGTATGATGAGAGTCAAGAAAGGTAACTGTAGAGTAATAAATATTTCATGCTATCACCATGCTTTCTACTGAGAATATTTATCCATAATTATCCATATCAAAACTGAAAATGGACCATTACTTTCATCCCTTGCCCTGGTGTGCCAGGAGAGGTAGAAAATTCTTGGATAGCCCAACTCACACTTTGATCTGTATTGACATGAACTTCAACCACACTGAGATTTTCAGAAGTAACTCAGGCTGTTACTTTATCTCTTGTGTCATTCAGGGCACTGCATGTTTTACCTGAACTCACAGGGAAATAGCTTTAGAAACTGTATTAAAGGAGCTCCTGGAAATTTCTGACTCCAGCTGATAAGACAGACTCAAGAAGAAACTATGTAAATGGTCTTTCTATTGATCTGTATAGTTGTTTTAAATGATTAATGAAGACATTTGAGGAGGAGGTTTATTCTGTAAATATTATCTTCTCTTTCAGCCAATAGCTAGATGTTAGAGCCAAGTCAGGAAAGGCTGGTGACATCTATTACTGGGTAGGCAAACTTCAAAAATTCTAAGGTATTTAGGGGAATTCTAAGGTCTTTAGGGGAATTCTAAGGTCTTTAGGGGAATAATCATTTAATAACTACAGCAAGATGCAGTGGAGTCACCATCCCTGGAAGTCTTCAAAAGACGTTTAGATGTAGAGCTTAGGGATATGGTTTAGTGGGGACTGTTAGTGTTAGGTCAGAGGTTGGACTCGATGATCTTGAGGTTTCTTCCAACCTAGAAATTCTGTGATTCTGTGATTCTGTGTGAAAATACATGTAGGATACTGTACAGAGTTGTATGATCATACTGTAGGCAAACAAAACAAAGAAAAATAAAACAAAAAACCCTAAGTCACATGAAAAAACAAATATGTTGTCCAGACACCCTATTTTTATAATTCACTTATTTGTGAATCCTAAAGAATTTCTCAGCCACAGAATCCAAGACGATCCATGGTTTATTATACTATTTTCTGAAACAAATTAAAACAAACAAACAAACAAAAAGTTTAGAAGGATAACTAACTGGAAAACAGTAACATTGTTAGGGAGAAAGAGGGAAAAAAAAGAGAGACAGAAAGACTTAATGGTAGCACCTTGCATCTTCAGATGCAGTATCTTATTGTGATTCTCAACTACCTCAGTGGGGAGGGAAGCAGTACACTGGGGCACTTTAACAATTGTAGAATCATAGAATGGCTTGGGTTGGAAGGAACCTTAAAGATCATCTAACTCCAAAACCTGTGCCATAGGCAGGAATGCCACCCACTAGATCAGGTTGGCCAAGGTCCCAACCAGCCCAGCCTTGAACACCTACAGGGATGGGGCATCCACAAATTCTCTAGGCAACATGTTCTAGAACCTTAGTACCCTTAGTGAAGAATTGCCTCCTAATGTCTCATCTAAATCTATCCTGTTTTAGTTTAAGACCATTCCCCCTTGCTCCTATCAGAGGTGGTGGTTAGTGTTTCAAATCTAATCGGAGGCCAGTGACTAGTGTTGTACCTCAGAGGTCAATACTGCATCCAGTCTTGTTTAACATTCTCATTAAAGGTCTGGATGATTGGGCAGAATGTATCCTCAGCTAGTCTGCTGATGACACAAAACTGAGGAAGGAGTAGCTGATATCTCAGAGGACCATGCTGCCATCCAGAGGGACTTGGACAGACTGGAGAAATGGATGATAGGAACCTTAAGAAGTCCAACCAGAGTTGAACCAACCAAAAGTCCTTCACCTGTGGAGGAAAAACCAACCAGCACCACCACCACCAACAAAAGGCAACAGTACATGTTGAGGGCCACACAGCTGGAAAAGAACCTGGAAGAGAAGCATATGTGTGTTCTGGTAGACACCAGGTTGAACATGAATCAGCGATGTGCCCTTGCTATGAAGAAGGCTAATGAAATCCTGGGCTGCATTAGGCAAAGTATTCCCACCAGATCAAGAGAGATGAACCTTCCACTCTCTACTCAGCATTGATGAGACCACAACTGGAGTTCTGTATCCAAATCTGGGTCCCCCACGAAAAGAGAGACATAGACTTACTGGAAAGTGTCTAACGGAAGGCAACCAAGAAGGGGCTGGAAGGCTCCGGGGGATCTCATCAGTGTGTAAAAATACCTGAAGAGAGGATACAATGAGGCTGGAACTAGGCTCTTTTCATTGGTGCCAAGTGACATGACAAAAAGCAATATCAACAAACTGAAACATAGGAGGTTCCATCTGAACACCAGGAAACACTTCTTTACTGTGAATGTAACTGAACACTGGCAAAGAGTGCCCAGAGATCATGGAGTCTCCCTCCTCGGAGGTAGTCAAAAGCCACCTGCACATGGTCCTGGGCAGCCTTCTCTGGGTATCTCTGCTTGAGCTGTGAGGTTGAACCAGATGAGCTTCACAGATTCCTTCCAATTTCAACCATTCTGTGATTCTGTAAATATTCTGTGAAAAGATGTGCAGGCGAAGGAGAAGCCAGGAGTAACAAAGATGGGAGGTGGAGGGCAAGCTAGGCAGAAAAAGGATTAAAAGAGTCTGGTCTTGTGTGGAACAGGTCCAGTAACATGTTTAGTACTCTTCTGTACAGAGTATTTACTGAGCAGTCTGTCCTATCTTCTTATATCTTATTAAATATTTTCCTAATGATCTCTCTGTGTAATCTCACACCCCATCCATGTGTGTTTGTGCTACAAGGAATGAGTGCTAGCTACTGGTGAGACCTGTGTTTGTGAGTGAAATCTGGTGCCAGTACTAGCACCAAAACAGGGCAGTAGGTGCCCCTGACCCAGTGTCAGCTATTGTGTGTGTGTGTGTGTGGAGCTTAACATCAGGAGCTGGAGGGGCCTAGAAGCACCCCTAGAAGGTGTTTTGAAGTATTTGTACCTGGAGTGCCAGCTACTGGGGACACTGGGATGATAGACTGGGGGCTGACTACAGGAGTCAGACTGTGGGTGTAGGCGCTTTTGGCCTGCAGTACCAGCTATTGTAGCGAATGTGGCAGGGTGTCTCTGCCTCCAGCCAGTGGAGTGGGAATGGTGTGTGCATCCTGAAACCAGCTATTGGGGGGACTGGTGTGAACGAGGGACTCAGCACTGCCAGCTGGAGAAGTAATGTGGGTCACAGACCATGTGCCTGCTGCCAGCCTCTTGGACAAGAGAGCTGTCTGCTTATGTTTCATGTGAGACCTTAACACAGGTGAAGTTGAAGGCAGTGCCTTGTCTGTGGCAGCCTGTATGACTGGCTGTGTCAGTGTCAAGTGCATCCCTGTTCCTGTTCCTGTTCCTGTTCCTGTTCCTGTTCCTGTTCCTGTTCCTCTTCCTCTTCCTCTTCCTCTTCCTCTTCCTCTTCCTCTTCTTCTTCCTGCCCCTCTCCTTCTCCCCTTCCCTCTCCCCCTCGCTTTCTTGTTTTTTTCTCCCTTTTTCTCTTCTTCTCCACCCTCTCTCTCTCTCAGATACACATTCAGAATTGCTACTGGTTGAACCTGCAAAAGGGTCAGTGGTAATTGCATCCCTCAGACTGGGCAGAGAACACAAATCCCCAGGCACTAGGCTGGGTTCCAACAGCCCAACTGGAGGGACTCCTGGCCCAGAGCAACTGGAAAACATGGCAACACTCTTAACATCGCTTAATAGATATTACAAAACCTCCAGTCCTCTTCAAAGTGCACCAGCTCTATCCATTAACCTACATGCATCTTGGTGCTTGCCCTTATACAAGGGCAAGACCCAGATTTTGCCTCTTAGTCACTAGGCAATGTCAAAATGTCTGCATCATATATCGAGTCCTTTAGCTGCTGCTTTTTTTCTATCACAAAGTGATTGTATGGATTATTGTTATGAAAATGACTAGAGTTGATCATTTTTTATTTTTTGATAGCTAAACAGGGACCAATTTACCAATTTTCTCTTTACAACCTCTTTAACTCAGTCTTCACTGCCGGTCAGAATTCCTACCTCTTGTTTCCCTGAACCTCTAAGCAAAGACTGGAGAAACAAAGTCCCTGTCACTGTAAAAGAATCACAGAATCACAGAATTTCTAGGTTGGAAGAGACCTCAAGATCATCGAGTCCAACCTCTGACCTAACACTAACAGTCCCCACTAAACCATATCCCTAAGCTCTACATCTAAACGTCTTTTATAAACTTCCAGGGATGGTGACTCCACCACTTCCCTGGGCAGCCTGTTCCAATGCCTCACAACCCTTTCGGTAAAGAAGTTCTTCCTAACATCCAACCTAAAACTCCCCTGGCGCAACTTAAGCCCATTCCCCCTCATCCTGCCACCAGGCACGTGGGAGAATAGACCAACCCCCACCTCGATACAGCCTCCTTTAAGGTACCTGTAAAGAGCAATAACGTCACCCCTGAGTCTCCTCTTCTCCAGGCTGAACAAGCCCAGCTCCTTCAGCCGCTCCTCGTAGGACTTGTTCTCCAGGCCCCTCACCAGCTTCGTCGCCCTTCTCTGCACCCGCTCAAGCACCTCGATGTCCTTCTTGTAGTGAGGGGCCCAAAACTGAACACAGTACTTGAGGTGCGGCCTCACCAGAGCCGAGTCCAGAGGGACAATCACCTCCCTTTCCAACCACTCATCTCCCAGCCTGTAGCTCTGCTTGGGGTTATTGCACCCCAGGTGGAGGACCCGGCACTTGGCCTTGTTGAAATTCATGCAGTTGACCTCAGCCCATCGGTGCAGCCTATCCAGATCCTCCTGCAGAGCTTTCCTACCCTCAAGCAGATCGACATATGCACCTAGCTTGGTGTCATCTGCAAACTTACTGAGGGTGCACTCAATGCCCTTGTCCAGATCATCGATGAAGATATTAGAGAGGACCGGCCCCAGCATTGAGCCCTGGGGAACGCCACTAGTGACTGGCCTCCAACTGGACTTGACTCCATTCACCACGACTCTTTGGGCCCGGCTATCCAGCCAGTTTCTAACCCAACGAAGTGTGTGCCAGTCCAAGCCAAGAGCAGCCAGTTTCTTGAGGAGAATGCTGTGGGAGACGGTGTCAAAAGCCTTGCTGAAGTCAAGGTAGACCACATACACAGCCTTTCCTTCATCCACCCAGCGCGTCACTTTCTTATAGAAGGAGATCAGGTTAGTCAAGCAGGATCTGCCTTTCATAAACCCATGCTGACTGGGCCTGATTGCCTGCTTGCCCTGCAATTGCTGCATGATGACTCTCAAGAGGATCTGCTCCATGAGCTTCCCTGGCACTGAGGTCAAACTCACAGGCCTGTATTTTCCCACGTCTGCCCTCCGACGCTTCTTGTAGATGGGCGTCACGTTTGCTAGCCGCCAGTCAACTGGGACCTCCCCTGATAGCCAGGACTGCTGATAAATGATGGATAGTGGCTTGGCCAGCTCCTCTGCCAGTTTTCTCAGTACCCTTGGGTGGATCCCATCCGGCCTCATTGACTTGTGCACTTCCAAGTGCCTTACCAGGTCACCAACCAGTTCTTCATGGATAGTGGAAGCCATTAAGCACCTCAGCCTTTTCCTCATCTCTTGTAACTGTTTCTCCCCGCATCCAGTAAAGAATGGAGATTCCCCTTAGTCCTCCTTTTTTTGTTGATGTATTTATAAAAACATTTTTTTTTATCTTTAACAGCAGTAGCCAGATTGAGCTCCAGATGAGCTTTGGCCTTTCTAATTTTGTCCCTGCACAGCATCGCAACATCCTTATAGTCCTCCCTAGTGGCCTGTCCACTTTTCCAAAGATTACAAACCCTCTTTTTTCTCCTAAGCTCAAGCCACAATTCTCTGTTCAGCCAGGCTGGTCTTCTTCTCCGCCAGCTCGTCTTTGGGCACGTGGGGACAGACCATTCCTGCACCATTAAGATTCCCCTCTTGAAGAGCACCCAGCCTTCCTGGACCCCTCTGCCCTTCAGAACTGCCTCCCAAGGGATTCTACCAACCAGTGTCCTCAGCAGCTCAAAGTCAGCCCTCCGGAAGTCCAATACAGTGGTTTTACTGGTCCCCTTCCTGGCCTCGCCAAGAATAGAGAACTCCACCATTTCGTGGTCACTCTGCCCAAGACAGCTCCTGACAATCACATCCTCCACCAGTCCTTCTCTGTTTCTGAAGAGAAGGTCTAGTGGGGCGCCACCCCTGGTAGGTTCACTAACCAGCTGCGTCAGGAAGCTATCTTCCACGCTCTCCAGACACCTCCTAGACTGCTTTCTCAGGGCTGTGTTGTGCTTCCAGGATATGTCAGGGAAGTTGAAGTCCCCCACGAGAACAAGCGCTGAAGATTTCACAACTTCTGTCAGCTGCCTGTAGAACTCCTCATCTGTCTCCTCGTCCTGGTTTGGCGGTCTATAACAGACCCTGACCAGGACGCTAGCCTTGTTGTCCCTGCCGATCCTAACCCAAAGGGACTCGACCTTGTCATTCCCAGCCTTGAGTTCTACAACATCGAAAGACTCTCTAATATAGAGAGCCACACCACCACCCCTTCTGTGCTGCCTGTCCCTTCTGAAGAGCTTATAGCCAGTCTTTGCAGCACTCCAGTCATGAGACAGGTCCCACCACGTCTCCATGATGGCAACCAAGTCGTAGCCTGCCTGCTGCACGATGGCTTCCAGCTCCTCCTGTTTGTTACCCATGCTGCGTGCATTGGTGTAAATGCACTTCAGCTGGGCCATTACCTTATCCCCCGGCCTTGCTATTGTTCCCCCTGGAACAGCTTCAACAATCCTTGCTTCAGCCCCAGAAGAAGAGCAGGCTCAAGATGACCTGAGGAAATTGAACACGTGCAAATCTATGGAGCCCATTGACATGCATCCTAGGGTCTTGAGGGAACTAACTCGTAGTTGCCAAGCCACTCTCCACCACGTAAGAAAAGTCCTGGTAGTCAGATGAAGTCAGATGAAGGGTAGAAAGGAAGATCTGGGGAACTACAGATAAGTGAGCTTATCTGTAAGCCTTCTGTGCCTGGCAAGATCATGGAACTGATCATCCTGGAAGCAATGTCAAGGCATATGCAAGACCAGGAGGTGATCCAGGACAGTCAGCATGGATTCACCAAGGGCAAATTGTGCCTGACCAATCTGGTGGCCTTCTGTGATAGCGTGGCTTCATCAGTTGATAAGGGAAGACTGACCAGTGTCATCTACCTGGACTTCTGCAAGGTCTTTGAAGCTGTTGCACAGGATGTCTTTATATCTAAATTGGGGAGATATGGATTTAATGGGTGGACTGTTCAGTGAATAAGGAAATGGCTTGAAGGCCACACACGGAGGGTGGTGGTCAATGGCTCTATATCCAGGTGGAGGCAAGTGACTAGTGGTGTCCCTCAGGGATCTGTCTTGGGACCAGCACTGTTTGATATCTTTGTCAAAGACATAGAGAATGGGATTGAGTGCAAGTTTGTAAATGACACCAAACTGAGTAGTGCAACCGATAAAACAGAAGGAAAGGATGCCATCCAAAATGAGCTAGACAAGCCTGAAAAGAGGGCCCATGTGAACCTGATGAGGTTGAACCTGACCCAAGTGCAAGGTGCTGCACCTGGGTCAGGGCAATCCCAGACAGGAATACAGACTGGGAGAAGAACTCACTCAGAGCAGCCTTGCAGAAAAAAAACTTGGGGGTTCTGGTGGACAAAAGGCTTGACATGAGCCAGCAGTGTGTACTTGCAACCAAAAAGGCCAACTGCATCCTGGGCTACATCAAAAGAGGAGTGAACAGCAGGTGGAGTGAGGTGATTGTCCCCCTCTACTCTGTCCTCATGAAAACCCACTTGAAGTGCTGCATCCATCTCTGAGATCCCAAATACAAGAAGGATGTGGAGCTGTTAGAGTGGCTTCAGAAGAGGGCTATGAAGTTGATTAGAGGGCTGAAGCATCTCTTCTTTGAAGACAGGCTGCAAGAGCTGGTGATGTTCAGCCTGAAGGATAGAAGGTTCCAGGAAGACTTCATTGAAGCCTTTCAGTACTTAAAGGGAGCTTATAGCATAGATGGAGAATAACTTTTTACTGAGGCAGATAATGGTAGGAACAAGGGAAATGGTCCTAAATTAAAGAGGGGAGATTTAGATGAGACATTAGGAGGAAATTTTTCACTTATAGGGTGGTGAGGCTCTGGAACATGTTGCCTAGAGAATTTGTCAATGCCCCATACCCGGAGGAGGTCAAGACCATTTTGGAAAAGGTACTTGGCAATTTGATCTGGTGAATAGCTTTCTTGCCCATGGCAGGGAGGTTGGAATTAGATGATCTTTAAGGTCCCTTCCAACCCATGTTATTCTATGATTCTATGGTTCTATAATATTTACCATACATAAAGGAACTCTATAGTGAATTCATATGTAATATGGAGCTGTACCTCAGTGAAGAAGGGAAAGATGTGAAAACATGTTAATAAACATTCAGAAAAGAGTCCAAGTAGATCCCAAGAGGAAGAAGACATCAATACAAATGTCATATGTTAAATGTGTTGAAACGTGCAGCCACCCCCTCCAGTTGCTCCAGCCCAGGACCACTCCTGCTTATTTGTTGGGGCCCAGCCTTTTGCCTGAGAACCTTGGGTCTCTTCCTAGACTGCAGGACACAGCTGCTGCATTCCCTTTTGTGGACCCCCAGAAGCCAGAACTGGGCACATGGGCTGTGACCTGCAGACCTGCTCCAGTAGCATGTGTGGAACCCTCAGTTGCCTCACTCGTGCCAGTCCCCAGAAGTAGCTGGTTTGGGAGCACACACTGCTCCTGCCCCTGCGGAAGTAGGAGACCATAGTCACTCCAGTAGCTGGCACCAGCCTTCACTCACATGCATACAGGAGTCACCAGCAGCTAGCACATTGTCCTTGCTGCATGCATACAGAAAAGAGAGAAATTATGAATATGCAAATGGATGGATAAGAGAAGATTTAAGGAAATGTAAGAAGATAGGACAGACTGTGGTGAATAGCTGCAGGATTTGGCCAGACAAACATACTGACTGGCCCTGTTCTATGTGTGACTGGCCCTTTTATAACCTTTTCTAGCTATGCTCCCTTCTTGTGGTTCAACCTGGCAGGCATCTAAGTACCACAAGGCTATTTGCTCATTCCTTTGCCACCCCTACAGTGGGATGGGAGAGAGAACTGAAAATAGGTAAAACTTGTGGGTTGAGATAAAGACAGTTTAATAGGACAGAAAATGAAGGATGATGATGATGATGGTAATAATGCATGTATAATTATATAGTTTACATAATATTACTATATTTTTACATTATTATGATTATGTATATATACTTTATATATACATGTATATATTATGGTGTGTGTGTGTGTACATATATATATATACAAAGCAAGTAATGCACAATGCCATTGTTCACCACCCACTGATCAATGCCCAGACAGTCCCTGTGCAGTGGCTGTTCCCCCCTCCCCTCCCCATCCCCCACCAACTCACCAGCTTCTTTTTATTTCCTTTTTTTTATTTGTACTGGGTCTGGCTGGGAAGTTAACTTTCCCTGAAGCAGCCCATACAGTGCTGTGCTCTGCATTTGTAGCCAGAACAGCCATGGTATCACACCAGTATTGTGTCTGCTGCTGAGCAGTGCTGGCACAGTATCAGTACTCTCTCTAACCCTCCTAAGAGGTGGGCAAAAATGTGAGAAAAAGAAACATCACCAGGGCAGCTGACCTAAACCAACCAAAGGGATATTCCATACCATATGATGTCACACTCAGCAATAAAAGGTAGAAACAGGAAGAAGAGGGGAGGGGTGGGATCTCGTGAAAACGTTGGTCCTCCTCATGAACACCAGCTATGTGCATTGAGGCCCTGCTTCAAGGACATTGTCAAGCATCATTCATTTGTGGGAAGTAGAGACTAATTTCTTTCCTCTGCACTTCAACATAGCCTTTATTTGTTTATTTATTTTCTTTTGTTGTTTTCCTTTCCCCCTCCCTTTTCCCCTTTCCCTTTTTTTCCCCTTTAGTTAAATTGTTTAGTTAATAATAATCTTTTCTTAATAATAAAAATTATTTTTCCTTTAATTAAATAATCCTTATCTCAACCCATGAGTTGTTCTTTACTTTACTTCTTCCCCTCCTCATCTAAGGAGGGGGAGTGAGAGAGTGGTTGTGGTGTTTAGCTGCCTAGCACGGTAAAACCACCACATTATTCCAAAGGATGTCATATGTTTTTGAATACCCTTTTGGTTAGATGGGTCAACTGTTCTCTCCCAGCTTCTTAGTTCTGTTCTCTCCCTGCTTCTTGTGTATGCCCAGCTTCTTCACTGGCAGGGCAGGACAAGAAGCTGAAAAGTCCTTGACACTGCGTAAGCATTGCTCTGCAACAACTAAACCACCCATGTGTTATCAGCATAATTTTTCTCCTAAATCCAAAATATGACACATACAAGCTCCCATGAAGAAAATTAGCTCTATCACAGCCAAAAACAGAATACAACTCTTTGTTACTCCTGGTCCATCTTCCCCCCACACACCCCTCAAGAATTTTCAGGGCTCTGCAGTTTCTTTACCCTCCCAGTCCACATTATTGCATTGTTGCATTACAGTCCCTTGTTGCATTGGAAAAGGTCCTTGACCTTGATACTCTTAAAGGAGTAGACACTCTCCTTCTCTGTACCCTTACATTGTATTCTTTCTGGCAGAGAACTCCAGATGCTGACAATTCACAGCACTTGCTCCCTCAAAATGTTTGGATCTAGAAAAGCAGAGGAGAATGGTAAGTATTCCCACAGGGGAAGGGATACTAACTAAGAAGTATGTGCCTAAAATTTTTAGTTATATGACTTTTTTTTTTTTTTTTTTCCTTCTTCTGTGACAATTACACCTGGACTAATATAGTTTAGTATCAGGTTTTCAGTTCTGTTAACAATAGTGCATTTGCTTTACTTTACACATCCTTGACAGACTGCCAGAAGAGGAAATTTGCATCAGAGCCAGCTGGTCAAAAGAATCATAGATGCCTGGAATGGCTTGGATTGGAAGGGACCTTAAAGATCATTTAACTCCAACCTCTCTGCCATAGGCAGGGATGCCACCCTCTAGATCAGGTTGGCCAAGGTGCCAGTCAACCTGCCCTTGAACACTTCTAAGGATGGAGCATCCAGAACAACGAAGGAGGTGGTGTCCTACTGTGTTTAGCACTGGTGTGGCCTCACTTTGAATATTATGTGTAGTTCTGAGCTCCACATTATAAAAAGGATATCAAGATTCTTGAATGTGTCCAGATGACGACAACAAAGCTGGAAAAAGGATTGGAGGGCACGTCCTATGAGGAGAGGTTGAGGACACTTGTGCTGCCTAGCCTGGAGAAAAGGGAGCTAAGAAGTGGCCACATTACTCTCTACAACTTCCTGAAGAGGGGAATCAGAGAGGGAGGTGCTGTTCTCTTCTCTCCAGTAAGTGATGACAGGACACAAGGGAACAGCACAAAGCAGTACCAGGGGAAGGTCAGACTGGATATTAAGAAAAAAGATTTTTACCATGAGTGTGGTTTAACATTGGAACAGGCTTCCTAGCAAGGTGGTTGATACCCCATGCCTGTCAGTGTTCAAGAGTCATTTGGATGATACCCTTAATAACATGCTTTAATTTTTGGTTACCTCTGAAGCAGTCAGGACAAGATGATTTTTGAAGGTCACTTCGAACTAAATTATTGTAATTCTATTTATAATATTGTAATTATAATACTAATTGTAATACTAATTGTAATACTAACTTTAATTCTACCTACTATTTAAGGTGGCCGTCCTTTGTATTCATAAGCAAGATTTTAAGCGTAACATCAAGAAATTCAAAAAGTTTATTACAGGAAATAAATAAGTTTTGGAAGTTATGTAAGACAAGTATATTGAAAAGACTTCACCCCCTAGAACATCTTGATTTTCTTCAGTTTTTCCAATTTCTTCATTTTCTTTCTCCAGTTATCTCCATTCTTTATTGTTTTATACTGTTTCTCCTCTTCTACCTATATTTTCCTTTCCTCTCTTCCATTTTCTTATTCTTGTGTCTGTTATTTTTGCAGTTCTTCTTTCTCTTCTTCATCTGGATCCACTTCAGCATTTACTGAAGTTATTGCATGAAACCTCTGGATAAAGAGAAGCCAATGTACTTTACAAGATTGTAGGACAATGGTGCCTGAAGCCTGTAATAATGTAAGAGGAAGTAATTCATTCTCATTAGGACTATAGTAACAAGGCAGTAGAACTGCCCGCTTGGAAAATCCTCCAGACCTGGAAGTCTGCTTGCTCTGTTTGGAAACTTTTTTTTTCTTTTTTTTTTTCCAAGTTGATTGAGCTTGAGTGAGTAAGCTTCACCTGAACAAGCTCAAAAGCTTGTTCAGGTAAAGATTTCTTGGTTCTGCCTCATTTCCATTTGATGGTTGATATTTCTTATTCTCTTTCTTAAAAAAAAAAAAAAAAAAAGGACAAATTATTGAATTTCATTCAGTCTTGACAAGCTGCTGACTGCACTAGAGAGTATCACTTCCTGAATAGCATCCTAACATTTAAAAAATGAACCTAAAGGTACACTTTGTCTAACATTTGGTGATGGAGCAATCATAGTATCTAACCACGTTGACTTCTACACTTTACCCAAAATTACAAATCAAGCTATTTTTTTTTTCTTTTCAACTACTTTTTTTTCATACTGTGCTTTGGTCTGAATATGTATTACAAATTTTGTTGGGTAAATAAATTTCTATTTGATTTTGGTACATAGTAATCTAATTAAAGAAAAATGAAATAATCTTACATAGTGGCAAAATTATTGAGAAAAACAAACAAACAAAAAAAAACAGTAAACTTTGCTTGGTGGAATGAAAAGGTTGTTATAAAACTATATCTCAATTTCAGGGCAGTACTTGCTCTGAATATGTAGCTTAAAATGTATTTAAGAAGTTAATGGATTTAGCTGACTATAATTATGGCTGATGGGAAAAACAGATTGAAGCTGGCACAATAAAGTATCTCATTCATTTGTGCAGTTTTTTAATGCTTCCTTCTGTGGTCATGAGTTGTCTAATCAGGTATCTACATGGACTTTGTGCAGATGTGTGTAATGGATGTCATGAACTCTCTTGGAGTGATTCCCCTTATGAAACATGCTCAATTATGTGAAAAGCTGCGAATCAAAGAAATTAATCCTAAAATACCACTTTAAGGAGCTTTGAGAGCTGAAGAATTATGCTTCCTTTCAGTTGCTTAGTTTGGAAAAGTAAAAGTGCTGGAAAGCTCTAGCAGCAACCACTGCGTCTTTTTTTCTCTTCCCAAAGACTACCTCAACACTTCATAATACTTCTGTCTGAGACCCCAGTCAGCTATTCCTTCACTTTTCAACTCATCTTCCTCTTGCACCAAAAAAAAAAAAATTAAAAAAATGTGGGATTCCTTTCCCAATCCATCCCCCCCCCCCCCCAAAAAAAAAAAAAAAAAGAAAAAGAAAAAGAAAAAGAAACTGAACCCCCATAAAAGCAAATATGTTAGCATTGTGTTTTTATTTATTTTTTTTCTCTCACTTTCATCATATTCTCACCTAAATGTCAGCTAACTTTTCTTGGTACAAGTGGCTCAGTCACTCCTGCTCCTTCTGCTGGTGTTTTGTTTCTACCCAACCCTTCCAATACAGCAGCTTAGATAAGGCAGGTTCTTCTGAACAAGAACAAGCACCACTCCCACCCCTCCACCCCTCCCCATCTCATATTGTGAAGTAAATAGTGCATCAAGCATGGCATTGCTAGCTCGGCAAGGGAAGTGATTGTACCACTTTGCTCTGGTGTGGCCTCATCTTGAGTACTGTGTGCAGTTTTGGGTGCCACAGTATAAAATCTCATCGTGGTCCACAGCTTCCTTAGGAGGGGAGTGGAGGGGCAAGCACTGATCTCTTCTTTCTGGTGACCAGTGATAGGACCCAAGGGAATGACTTGAAGTTGCAACAGGGGAGGTTCAGCCTGGATATCAGGGAAAGGTGAAAGGGTCTTCACTGAGAGGATGATTGGGTACTGCAATAGGTCCCCACAGTGAAGTGGTCACAGCACTGAGATGACTGGAGTTCAAGAAACATTTGGACAACACGCTCAGACATAGGGTCTGATTTATTTGGGTGACCTGAGAACTGGACTCAGTGATTCTTGTGGGTCCCTTCCAACTCAGGATATGATATGATTATATGAAATGAATGGGACAAGACTTCTTTTTCCTATCAGGTTTCCTGGAACTGACCTCTATCTCATGGCTGAAGTTGTCAGTGTGAAGATACCTCCCTTCCTTGTTGTACTTGGCCACTAATGATGGGCTGTATACCTGGAGAAGATCTCACCCAACAAGATCCCTTTTAGTCCCTTGAGCAACTCCTGTATTGCCTGAAGCAAGCCGTTATATTTTGGGTCATGCACACAGCTGCAATGCAGAAGGGTGACCTAGAGCATGTGGACAGACAAAACATGGAACAGTGTGAAATGTCAAAATGCATGTTGGAGTTTTAGAAACAAGATAAATTTGCCCACTTTCATTATAATTGCATTCATTAAGGTAAAGCATTTGCACACATATATATAACCACACACGCATATATACATGAGATATATCTCTTATATACATAAAGTATATCACATATATATATATGAGATATATATCTTATATACATAAGATATGTACATATGTATATATGTATGATATGTCTATAAGGTATATATACATACATATATCTCAAGCTTTGGCAGACTAGAAAGGTGGGCCTGTGCAAACCTTACGAAGTCCAAGAAGGACAAGTGCAAGGTCCTGTATTTGGACTGGTACAATCCTAAGCACAAATACAGGCTGGACAGAGAATGTACTGAGAGCAACCCTGAGGAGAAGGACCTGGGGTTGTCAGTTGAAAAGAAATTCAACATAATCTGTCCATGTGTGTTTGCATCCCAGAAAACCAGCTGTATCCTGGGCTGCATCAAAAGAAGTGTGGCCAGCAGGTCGAGTGAGATGATTCTCCCCTTCTCTGCTTTTATGAGACCCCACCTGGAGTGCTGTGTTAAACTCTGCATACCTGAGCACATGGAAGTATTAGAACAAACCCAGAGGAGATCTACAAACATGATTAGAGGGCTGGAGCACCTATCCTAAGAAGACAGGCTCTGGGGAGAATTTTGCCTGGGAATTTTGTCAGGGAGTGTAGTGATAGGACAAGGAGTAATGGCTTTAAACTAAAATAGGGGAGATTTAGAATAGATATAAGGAAAACATTCTTTACTCTGAGAGTCATGAGTCACTGGAACAGGTTGACCATAGAAGCTGGGGATGCCCCATCTCTGGAAGTTCTTAAGGACAGGTTGGATGGGGCTTTGAGTAACCTGGTGTAGTGGAAGGTGTCCCTGCCTATGACAGGGATTGGAATTAGATGATCTTTAGAGTCCCTTCCAACACAAACCATTCTATGATTCTCTGATTCTGTAATATATACAAAATATATGTATAAATGTATATATGTGTCTATATATACACATGAAATATACATACATGAAATATATCAATATAATTTATATGAAATATAAAATATGTGTGTGTGTGAGTGTGAGAATATGTATATATGCAAGTACATGTATGTATATACAGAGAGAGAAAAATATAAGACCATTTCCTTAATGAGAAGACGAAAAGCCTTACTGGGTGAGATCTTCTCCATATACATATAGACATAGACAAAATTGGCTAGAAGTGGCTAAGAAGTCCAACAGCATCCCAGCTTGTATCAAGAACTTTGTAATCAGCAGGACCAGGGAGGTGATCATCCCCCTGTACTCTGCTTTAGTGAGGCTGGACCTTTATTACTGTATTCAGTTTTGGGTCCCTCACTTCAAGAAAGACAAAGAGGCCCTGAAGCATGTTCAGAGAAGGACTACAAAACTGGTGAAGGGCCTGGAACACAAATCTTATAACGAGTGGCTGAGGGAGCTGAGGTTGTTTAGTCTGGAGAAGAGGATGCTCAGGGGAGTTTATTGCACTCTAAAACTAACTGAAAGAAAGGTGCAGGGAGCTGGAGATTGACCTCTTCTCACAAGTGACTACTGATAGGACAAGAAGGAAGGCCTCCAGTTGTGACAGGACAGGTTTAGTTTGGAAATTAGAAGACATGTTATTAGAAGACAAGTTATGTCCTCAATATGAGAGATGAAGTTAGGCCCTCAGTAAGGGAGAATGAAGTTAAATCTTCAATAAAGCAGTAGCAGTTACTGATCGTGAAAGAAACCTGTCTGTGTGGTCCTTTTCACAACATGTAGATGCAACTTTCAAGTGTAATGTAGTATATAGCTGAAGGAGAAATTAAGAAGGACCTGTGCCACCAGTGATGCCTAAGAAACAGTTGATATGTCTGTCATAATATTTTGAATTCAACAGAAGCAACAAACAGTTTCCAGGTATAAACTTGCCAAGGCAAATCATAAATTACACTTAAGGGAAAAACTGCTACTTCATTAATTTGTTGCCTAATTAAAGTTTATTTCAGGTACAGTGAAACATTTATAGGGTTACTGAAAGTATAAAGTTCAATAAAGCATAAATGAAGTCAAACAACAGTGCATTTGGCATGTAAGAGTTCACTTGTGATATATTGTTTATGATGTTAAATATATTTCATACTACCCTCTAATGCCACAAAGCCCCAGACTTACGTAACTTCTTTACTAGGAGCAACCAAGTACATTTCTTTGGAGGCATTCGGTAATAAAACATTATATTAATTATAACAAAACAAAACAAATTTTCTGATTAAGACAATAGCAAAAATTATTCTGTCACATCATAAAGGGCAGATTACATATCTCAGGTGGTCTTTCTTGGTTACAATTATGACTCTTCCTCCTTCCAAGTAACAATAAATCATATCAGATGTGACCCTATGTGCGCGGGCAGCGGCGGCGGCGGGGCGGAGCGGAGCGCGCTCGGCCGCTCCCCGGGGGTGGGCAACTCGGCGGCCGCCGGGCCAGCTGGCGCTCCGGCCGCTCCCCCTAACGCCGCCACCGGCACCGCTACCGGCAGCAGCAGCAGCAGCAGCGCCATGTCCGCCGCCATCGAGCGGGAGTTCCAGGAGATCGACGCCACGAACGACTGGCAGGCGCGATACCTGGAAATTCGACATAAATCCAGTGACTACCCTCATAGAGTTGCAAAATACCCAGAAAACAGAAATCAAAACAGATATAGAGATGTTAGTCCATATGATCACAGTCGAGTAAAACTGCAGAACACAGAAAATGACTATATCAATGCAAGCCTAGTGGTCATAGAAGAAGCCCAGAGATACTATATTTTAACACAGGGTCCACTGCCTAATACATGCTGTCATTTTTGATTAATGGTATGGCAACAAAAAAACAAAGCAGTTGTCATGCTGAACAGGATTGTTGAAAAAGAATCGGTGAAATGTGCACAGTATTGGCCAACAAAAGAAGAGGATGTTATGACATTTAGTGAAACAGGTTTCCGTGTGAGGCTAGTATCAGAAGATGTCAAATCCTATTACACAGTGCATCTACTTCAATTAGAAAATATCAACAGTGGCGAGTCCAGGATGATATCTCATTTTCATTATACTACGTGGCCAGATTTTGGAGTTCCTGAATCCCCAGCTTCATTCCTCAACTTCCTTTTTAAAGTCAGAGAATCTGGCTCACTAAGTCCTGAGCACGGACCTGCAGTAGTTCACTGTAGTGCGGGGATAGGACGATCCGGCACGTTTTCATTAGTAGACACTTGTCTTGTTCTGATGGAAAAAAAGGACCCATTTTCTGTAGATATTAAGAAGGTATTACTGGATATGAGAAAATACCGAATGGGACTTATTCAGACACCAGATCAACTAAGGTTTTCATATATGGCTGTAATAGGAGCAAAGTTTATAATGGGGGATTCAACTATACAGAAACGGTGGAAGGAGCTCTCTAAGGAGGACCAAGCACCAGGTTGTGAGCAGTCTCCTCCACACCCAGCCAAAATAACCACAGAGAAGTACAATGGGAACAGCATAGGCCTGGAGAGCAAAGATCAAACGGAGAAAAATACTGACCTGCCCTCTAAAGTTCAAGATGGAAACATTGAATGTACTGTCCGAAAACGGCTGCGAGAGGATAGAAAAGCTAACACGGCACAGAAGCTGCAGCAGATGAAGCAGAAGCTAAATGAGACTGAAAGAAAAAGAAAAAGGCCGAGACTGACTGACACCTAAGCCTTCGCGACTTGTGAATATTCTGCAGCTATAAACTGCAAATTATTGACATGCAAAGTGAGACATGAGCCCCTCTTCGGGAACAAAAGTGGGGTCTGTTAAATACCAAGAAGACCTCAGTTATCTGTTTACAGCATAAACTACAGCGAGGGGATGAAGAACACCACCAGCATGCTACTTTGCAAAACAAAATAATTTGCTGTCTTGTGTTTTTATAATGCCTGTATTAATGTAGAAAGATGTAAAAGAAATAAATTAGGAAATATTTTGTTTTGTACTGCCATTCTTATTGTATTTTATACGTTTTTGGCAGCATTAAATATTTTTTTAAATCGACAACGTTCTGTTGTGTGCGCATTATGTTAGGAAGAAACTGTTAAGAGCCTGTTTGGAGCAAGCAGAAATGTTTCACCTTCAGGTTTTCTGATACCCTATCTTAACTAGAAAATTGTGAAATATTCTGATTAGAATGGGCTTTATGCAAATATTTTTAATTATTCCAATGCTAACTGTTGTAGTTTCAGCTGGGAGGAGCACTTGCACATTTCTTTTGTAATGCAGCACTAAGAATATTGTTTTATTAATCTGACCAGTTGGTTTGGTAATCCTTATGTTTGCTATAAAATACTCACAAAACGTTCAGAATAATGCTGGGAGGGGAAATGTTTTGTTGTTCATCCTTTAGTGGAAGGGAAGCTGGGAAAGCTGGAGCTACCCCAGCATGCCCAATGAATGGTGCTGAGGGCGAGGTGCAAAGCACCCAGTCAATGGAGTCATTAATTAAATGGGTTTTGGATTGTGCAAAAAAAATTATTAAAAATTAAACAAACAAACAAAAAAAAGGTTTAATGGGGACTGCTAGCGTTAGGACAGAGGTTGGACTCGATGATCTTGAGGTCTCTTCCAACCTAGAAATTCTGTGATTCTGTGATTCTGTGATATTTCATATATAATGACAGGACGGAAGACAAATCTGTTCTGACATAATTTGCAAATTCTGAAATTAGGTAACATTGGAAATTCTGCCATTCCTATATTTCTTTTTCCTGTCACTCACATGTTCTGGATTCGTGAAGGTGATTTATGGTCATGTACAAAAGCGTTGGCATAAATCCTGAGTATTGAGTAGGACTATAACAAACCTGTTGTTACCTGCACAAGAAAATATTCATGGATCAACTACTTTTACAAAGGATGGTAAATAAAAGACAGGTATCTAACTATAGTTTCTACACATTTGGTTAAGAAACTTTGGTGACAAAACTTGAAAATGAGGGCATGCTTTGCTTGATACCCTATATCAAAAGAATGGTGAAATATCTGACAACCAACAAGGAAGTCAATCTCTTGAATGAACTTCTACACACACACACTCACACAAAATAAAAAATAAAAAATAAAGGAAATGCCTGGGGTGAAGCCTACCTGAAGGATCAGACAATAGGACGTACTATATTTGCCAATTTCTAGCTGACCAGATTAGTGAAAAGTCAGTTAGAAAACAATGCTGTCTTTCACAGGTGTCCCTAACAGCATCTTTCTGGACAAATTGATCAGTTATGAGATAAACAAGTTAATGCTATGCCGAGTGATGAAATAGCTCAATGGTAGAGTTCAAAGTCTGGTAGTGAATGGGGCTGCATCCAGCTGGCAGACAGTCCCTTGCAGTGTTCCAAGCAGTAACATGAAATTCAACTAAGGTTCTGCATTGTAGTTCTGGGATAGAGTAATGCCAGACACAAGTACAGACTAGGAGATGAGTGGCTGGTGAGCAGTGCTGCAGAAAGGAATCTGGGAGTGCTGGTTGACAGCCTGCTTGATATGAGACAGCAGTGCTCCCTAGCCAAGAAAGCAAACAACATTTTGAGGTACATTAAGCACCGCATACTCAGCTAGTCAAAAGAGGCGATCGTCTTACTGTATTTAGCACTGGTATGGCCTCACTTTGAATATTATGTGTAGTTCTGGGCTCCTCATTATAAAAAGGATATTAATATTATCAAATGTGTTCAGATGACAACAAAAAAGCTGGAAAAAGGATTGGAGGGCACGTCCTATGAGGAGAGGCTGAGAACACCTGCGTTGCCTAGTCTGGAGAAAAGGGAGCTAAGAGGTGGCCACATTACTCTCTACAACTTCCTGAAGAGGGGAAATGGAGAGGGAGGTGCTATTCTCTTCTCTCCAGTAAGTGATGACAGGACACAAGGGAACAACACAAAGCTGTACCAGGGGAAGTTCAGACTCATTGTATCAAGAAAGTTTTCATTAAAATAGCTCCAATACCACCAAAATGGGAGAGGTAGAGACCAAAACTGAGGTCCAAATGCAGCTAAGCAAAGGAAGCTATATGTATAAGATCATTAAAAATGGGCATCTGACAAATGCAAGAGAATAGATTGTGGACAAAACAACTCTTCACATGGTGGGCTGTTTATGAACATAATGACTGGAAATCTAGCCAGTACACCTGCTTATCAAAAAAGCGCAGTGACTGTAAGAGAAGACAAGTGTGTTAATTATGAATGTGCTTGTCTATGACACTTCAAAAGAGGAGCAGAATATTGACACAAAACCAAGAATCACTGCTGCACAACCTTTCTCAGGATCAGGTCTTCTTTCAGAAAAGGAAGGTAAAGTATCTGGGAAATTTAACTTGTACTATACTGTCTATAAAGAGAGATCAAAAGCGTACACTTATTTTCACATTGTGGAGCTTGGCTTATAAGCACTTCTGGATTTTCCAGTAATAACAAGCATAAATGTAGAATCAATACTGTAAAGCAGGAAGAAGTGAATGCTGACATGTTTACAGCATACCATCCTGTATTTGAAGGGCTTGGTTATATTCCAGGAAAACAAACCATACAAATGAACTCAAATGTTATTCTACTACAAAAGTACTAGGTAAGGTAATGGTGACATTACAAAGTAAAATAAAAAGACAGCTAAGTTGTATTGGAGTACAGCAAGCCAGGGAGAAAGACTGAGAACATAAAAATTACAGAGACTTAATGGAGATTACTGATAGGTCTGGAAGAACTGATATAATATCATGTCCACCTCCTTGAAATTTTATTGGGGGTACAAGGCAAAAATGAAGTGACTACTTACTGTTGGAGAAATATCAAACATTAGGAAATGGAAAATTATTAACAACTACATAAAAAACTAGAAGGGCTTTTGATAATTATATTGGCCAAAAAAATAGCAAAAGCAGAATGGAATGTGTGACTACAAATTCTTAACACACTTTTTAGAAAAGTCATGCTTGCCAGACAGCTGTTTGTTATAAAATAAACTGATGTTTACTCTATTGTAAAGTGGCAAAACTTTGAAGACTATCGCATTAGATTGTATTTGTCCAAGAGAGACAATAAAGGGGAAAACATTTTCAAAGCATTAAATTTCTGAGTCACATTTGGTACTGTAAAAATTACAATCAGATGTTTCTAATACAAAAATACCTCAAAATTATTTTATCTGCAAGTAGTATATATTTGCAAAGATTTTTTGAAACAGTTAATAATCTGGAGAAATTTTACAATTAAAATCCTGTACTATGGTCTTTAATGATATAATTCCAAGCTTTTCTGTAAACGAATATAACAGTTTATCAAAATATAAGTATAGACTAAACTACAGGAAGTACCAATACTTCCTTGCTTTTAAATAGTTGAACACAAAGATTCTTTTTCCTTCTCTCTCTTTTTTTTTTCCCCTTTCTTTCTTTCTTTCTTTCTTTCTTTCTTTCTTTCTTTCTTTCTTTCTTTCTTTCTTTCTTTCTTTCTTTCTTTCTTTCTTTCTTTCTTTTCTTTCTTTCTTTCTTTCTTTCTTTCTTTCTTTCTTTCTTTCTTTCTTTCTCTTTCTTTCTTTCTTTCTTTCTTTTTCTTTCTTTCTTTCTTTCTTTCTTTCTTTCTTTCTTTCTTTCTTTCTTTCTTTCTTTCTTTCTTTCTTTCTTTTTTTCTTTCTTTTTCTTTCTTTCTTTCTTTCTTTCTTTCTTTCTTTCTTTCTTTCTTTCTTTCTTTCTTTCTTTCTTTCTTTCTTTCTTTCTTTCTTTCTTTCCTTCCTTCCTTCCTTCCTTCCTTCCTTCCTTCCTTCCTTCCTTCTTTCTTTCTTTCCTTCTTTCCTTCTTTCCTTCTTTCCTTCTTTCCTTCTTTCCTTCTTTCTTTCTCTTTTCCTCCCTTCCTCCCTCCCTCCCTCCCTCCCTCCCTCCCTTCCTTCCTTCCTTCCTTCCTTCCTTCCTTCCTTCCTTCCTTCCTCCCTCCCTCCCTCCCTTCATTCCTTCCTTCCTTCCTTCCTCCCCTCCTCCCTTCCCTCCTTCCTTCCCTCTTTCTTTCTCTCTTTCTCCCTTTCTTGTCCTTTGTCCTTTCTCCTAGTTAGAGTGGGTTCAGATTCTGCAGAATATAGAAATTGAGCCAAGCTTTCTAAGAGTATAAGCCATATCTTCAATAGTACTTTATGCAAAGGTTTTTTATTTCTTAATGTCTGTCTTGCATATCCAATATAGGTAGCCCAGGAACATAATCACACAAAAGAGAGGAAAACATTTTACTATTATGTTTGGCTCAAGTCAACTTCATTAAGAAATGAATGAACAAACAAATTGCAGGTCACCTGGGGCCACTTTTTAAGTATAAGCAGTGCTTTACTGGTGTCGTGGTTCCGCTCGAGCTCCACCACAGACGCTCTCTCACTCCCCCTCCTCAAAGAGGAATGGGGAGATAATATGTGAAAAGGGCTCAAAGGTTGAGATAAGGACAAGAAAATCACACAGTAATTATTGTAACAGGCAAAACAGACTCAGCATAAGGAGATAGTAAGATTTATTGCTCATTACTAACAAGCTAGAGAAGTAAGAAACAAAGAAACCAAAAGCACCTTCCCCCCCATCCACCCTCTTCCACCTCCTCCCCCCGAGCGGCGCAGGGGAACGGGGGAATGGGGGTTATGGTCAGTCTACAGCACTTCTTCTCTGCCGCTCCTTCTCAGTCACTCTCGTCCCCTGTGCTCTGGGGTCCCTCCCACAGGATGCAGTCCTTGATGAACTGATCCGGCATGGGCTTCCCACAGGCAGCAGCTCTGGCAGAGCTGCTCCAGATATGGGTCTGTACCACGGGGTCCATCCCTTGGGAGAAAACTGCTCCAGCCTGGGTCCCCCATGGGCAGCAGCTCCTGCCAGGTTACCTGCTCCTGCATGGGCTCCTCTCCACAGGCTACAGGTCCAGCCCGGAATCTGCTCCGGCAGGGGTCTTCCGCAGGCGGCAGCCTCCATCAGTGCAGGGCCACCTGCTCCACCATGGTCTCCTCCACAGGCTGCAGCGTGGAACCCTGCTCCACCGTGGTACTCCATGGGCTGTAGGGGGACATTTTGCTTCACCATGGTCCTCACCACAGGCCGCAGGGGACTTCTGCTCCGGCGCCTGGAGCACCTCTCCCCCTCCCTCTACACTGACCTTGGCGCCTGCAAGGCTGTTTCTCACTCCCTTCACTCTCCCGGCTGCTGTGTGGCACAGCGTTTTTTTCCCTGTCTAAAATATACTCTCACAGAGGCGCAAAACAACATCGCTTATTGGCTCAGCTCTGGAAAACAATGGGGCCCTTCCCAAACATGGGGCAGCTTCTAGATCTTTCTCACAGAAACCACTCCTATGGCCCCCTGCTACCAAAACCTTGCCACGTAAACCCACTACAACTGGCAATATAGAGAAAACAAGTTGCCACTACAGAAAGATCAAATAAAAGCTGCGTAGAAGCCATCACAGTGTTCAAAAGTAACAGGTGTCTTTCCCAGAGCATATTCATGTCATACAGAAAACTCAAGCATGGAATTCATATCATAGAGAAGGTGTATGTGAACAGCTGGGGTGTGACGTGCTATACTCCTTGGCACCCCAACTCCTCTATGACCATCAGTTCCCCTTAATGTATACCACTATGATGAAGAGCAGACATAGGCCATGAAAACTTCACTCTGAAGTGATCATACTAAATTGTTGCAGAAGCTGATACATATTACATCCAAATATAATCCCTTGAAAACTCTGATTTCCTTTAATAACACTTCATAGGAGAAAGAAGTATATGAGACACTCCAACGTGCTGATCTTCCAAGTCACTGTCACAGAGACTTTGTCCTGTAAGGACACGGCTTTACTTTTATTTATTGCATTAAGCCACACTCATAAAATGAACAGAAAACATGAACAGTTAGCAGATGAGGGGTTTGTACTTGTCTCAAGAGAAAAGTGAGTAAGTAGACATGCCCCCTTTCACTATTCACTGTTATTCTCTGAAATGTCACCATACTTAACCCCTTCTTAGAATGAATGATGCCCTGGATTTAATTTTTGACCTCTGTCACCCTACTTGAGAAAAATCTTTAATTTCACTTCTATCTGTACTGTGCCGTCAGAAATTAATAGCAAATGTATTAAAACTTCCTAAATTGTGCTCTGCTTTGGCCCACATGAAAAATTATAGCCTAGATAACCACTCTAGTTGCTTCCAAATATTTACTTAATAAATTCACTAATGGTTGGGGATATAATATTAGACAAACCAATGACCAAATTCATACTCTCTAATGTAAAGGTGATCCCAGTGGTAGCCTCAGTGTATGCAGAATTTTCAATAAACCTTCATTATTTTCCTCTACTATCAAATTTACTCTACTGTCATGTCATTAAAATAGTGCCTGCGTGCCAAGTTCACAATGTTGTCTTCCAGGACTGCTCAAGTTTATAACATCACCTCACATTGTATCTCTGAGTTTAACCTACCATAAGGAAGCAGTTTGGCAACATCTTTAGTGGACTGATATGCAAGAATGCAGAAGTTTCAGCAAGGATGAAGGAACAAACTGCCTAAAATAATGATATTAATGATCTCACATGTATTTATTAGTCAGTACATAGAGCAGAAATGAAAATTGATTTATCTGTCATTCTCATTTCCTCCTTCATCCTGGTTCTACTGCAGAGCAAAATGTCAGATTTGCTAAAGGAAACCAGTGTTATTGAGTAGGAATGATGTACTGATCTCTCACTTACTTTCCAGTATTTTATATTACAAATCAACATGGTACTCAAACACTTGACAGTCCCAAGAGAAAAGCTACAGAAAAGCAATGGTAAAGTTTCAAGAGCTTGTGTATAACACAGGAGACCAATCACCTCCTAAACAATGTAGGTGGCTTTGAAAAAGTCTCCTGTATTCTCATATAATTTTTGTATGTCAAAGCAGTCAGAATTGCTTTGTGTAAACCTGTGCTCTATCTCTTTTCTTTTCCTGCATCTGGGAGTCAAATGGATTGCCCAAAATTTCTGGAAGGATATACAGAGTACTGTCCCTTGTAACTAACTATTCATGAAAATGATACTTGCATTCTTTATGTCAATCTCCAAGGAATAAAACTAATAAAACAAAAACACCAACAACAAAAAGCTCAAAAACATATTCTGAAGTAGTTAGCCAAACATTATCAGTTGTCTCCTAAAAAAATATTTCTTAGTTTCAGAAGGTTAACAGTGTCATAATGAACTGAGACAGAGAGTGACTATAGCAATACTAATAAGTAGTATGTATTGAAGTGCCACTGACTCCAGAATGCTTCTGACACCATACAACCTAACTAACAAAATAACAACTAATTTTAAGAATAATTTGCCTCCTGGAGTCCTTAAAATGGATTTTACTAATGAAAAAACTTACATGGATTTTTATTTATTTATTTATTTCCTGATAAATGAAGCTAATGAAACTGTAGAAGCATGTATACGCCCACAAGGGCAAAATAAAATATCCTGAACTGGTCTGCCCTCTTAGAAGTAATTTTGAACAGTGTCAAACAGAGTTTGTACACAAGGGTTTTCTACAGTAACCTAAGCAAAATAAAATATAAGTTGTTAATATAGACAGATGGCAATTAACAACAGTATTCACGAGAACATTCTGTTTTCTAATAAACGTTGCTATTGTAGAAGTCTGAAAAAGAAAAGTCATTCAGTGAATTCTGTAGAAGTGCCTTGTATTAACCCTCCACCTGATTTTGCCAGCACAGAATGCTAAATTAAGCCATAGGCACAAATATTCACCTGCACTTTTTTGTTTGTTTGTTTGTTTGTTTGTTTTTTTGTTTCCTAGCTTTATTTACTTTCCTTGCATTTTAGACAGAGTTTAAAGATATTTCAGGGAAACTGAGCAAACCAATCTGTTAGAAATCCTTTAAAGGACAAAGGGTGAGATCTATTAACTTCTAACTATTAGAAGGTGTAGAGGGAGCTTCTCTGTAAGAAGAAAAGAAAACTAACACAAGTAACATAAAATACACTCTGAATTGTATACATACTGCATACTTATGCCACAATGAGTGGGATAAAATCTCAAACGGGAAACAATGTTTCAGATATTTTTTATTTATGCATTTATTTATTCTTTTTAGAATTGCTCATAAAATCATAGAACTGTTTGTGTTGGAAAAGACACTAAAGATTATCTATTTCCACACACCCTCTTCCCCCCTCCCCCTCTCCATGGGCAGGGACATCTTCCACCAGACCAGGTTTCTCAAAGCATTGATTCTATTTTTTTTTTTTTTTTTTTTTTTTTTTTAATATTGCTTGATATGTGGATTGGAATAAAGTGTAAGACATTATTTTCTTATCATTGTCTTTTCAGCTGACATGTGCCTCCTAATGATAGTAAGTCATTCTGGTTCTCCTTCCTAATTACTAGTGACTGAGCAGGAACTGTTCACTTTCAATGCACATGTAGTTTCGATAGTCTGAATAGCTTTCACTGCCCATAGGGCATCCGCTCTATATGATCAAGGTAGGAGACTGGTTATCATTTTAAAATTTTCATATGTTCCTCAGGAACTGCAAATGAAATTAAGGGGCTGTCCATATTAAATCATATTCAGCACTGAAAGTGGGCAGTTGAACTAAGCAATGTTGTCAGAGGAAGTCCGTTGGACTAGCTGAACTGGGAGATGACTGCAGACAACACAAGAAAAAACGTTGTCTCACATTGTAACACAATGGAGATTGCTGTACAAGTTTATAGTCTGTTCAAGATAATAATCCAATAATCCAAACTTTGTATGGTACACATCAATGGTTTGAATCTGAGTTACTGCATTCCAGGTGAGACTCAGATAAGAAAGCCATTGACTAGCGAGGAGTCAGATGTTCCTTTATTTTTCTCTCTGGTAGTATCTTTCTATCTCACCTTTTTTTTTTTTTTTTTTTTTATGTGTTTTATCTGTCTCTCTCTCAGTGTCTCTCTACCCTCCTGTGGTGGTTTTACCGTGCTGGGCAGCTAAACCCCACAACCGCTCTCTCACTCCCCCTCCTTTAGATAAGGAGGGGGAGAAGTAAAGCAAAGAACAACTCACGGGTTGAGATAAGGATAATTTAATTAAAGGGAAATAATTATAATAATTAAATAAAGACTACCATGAACTAAACAACTTAACTAAGGGGAAAATAAAAGGGAAAGGGGAAAAAGGGAGGAAAACAAACAAACAAAATAAATGAAAGCTATATGGAAGTGCAGAGGAAAGAAATTACTCTCTACTTCCCACAAATGAGCGATGATTGACCACGTCCTTGAAGCAAGGCCTCAACGCACGCAGCCGGTGTTCGAGAGGAGGACCGACGTCTTCTCAACGAGAGCCCACCCCTCCCCTCTTCTTCCTGTTTCCACCTTTTATTGCTGAGTGTGACACCACATGGTATGGAATATCCCTTTGATTGGTTTAGGTCAGCTGCCCTAGTGATGTTTCTCTCCTCACTTTTTGCCCACCCCCTAGGAGGGTTAGAGAAAGGCCCAATGCTGTGCCACTGCTGCTCAGCAGTAGACACAACACTGGTGTGATAACACTGCTGTTCCAGCTACAAGTACAGAGTACGGCACTGAATGGGCTGCTGCCGGGAAAGTTAACATTCCAGCCAGACCCAGTACAACCTCCACCCCTTATTCCATAACATTTGTGTCACACTCAGATCCCCATACTTTAGCATACAAGCATTCTCATCATTATCCCTTGTCCTTTAACAGGACAAGGATTTAACAGGATTAATAGGCAGGTGTATCTTTTCATTCCATAGGTCTTTCTTGGAAAATGTCCATAAGAACTGTTGATGATTAGGTCTTCATCTGCCAAAGTGGCCACTCAAGGCAGGCGGAGTTGGATGTCTGGACACCAGCACCAGCTTAGCTCAAGTCCTTGTTGCACTGCCCGGCTCCTTGCAAAGTTGACCTGTCGTTGATCCTAGAGCATCTTCCTACAACATATAACTTAGATTATAGATTAGTTTTCTCTCAATGTCAAATCTCCTTGAGGCACACACTTGATATCCCCATTCTTTTGCATGACCCACCAGGTATACCCTGGTCCTTGGGCGAAGACAATCCCACGAGTGGGTTTGCCTTTTCCCGAGGCAGGAGCAACCCACACTGCCTTCCCCATCCACCTTCCTATATGCACTACGGGAACCTTAGCTCCTTTCACAGTGTGTAGGGGTTTTGTTTCGGCAGGACCAGCACGGCTGTCAGACCCCCTATTGTTAACTAGCCAAGTGGCTTCTGGTAGATTTGTGTCCCATTGTTTCCACGTCCCAGCACCTAATGCTCGTAACATAGTCTTTAACAGTCCATTGTACCTCTCAACCTTCCCAGAGGCTTGTGGGTGGTAAGGGATGTGGTACACCCACTCAATACCATGCCTCTTTGCCCAGGAGGTAACAAGATTGTTTCGGAAATGACTCCCATTGTCAGACTCAATTCTCTCTGGTGTACCATGACGCCACAATACTTGTCTTTCCAGGCCCAAGATAGTGTTTCGGGCTGTGGCATGGTTTACAGGGTATGTTTCCAGCCACCCAGTAGTTGCTTCTACCATGGTGAGTATGTACCGTTTGCCTTGGCGAGTTTTGGGGAGTGGTCCGATATAGTCAATTTGCCAGGCCTCACCATATTGATACCCTAGCCATCTCCCCCTGTTCCAGGGAGATTTTACCTTCATGGCTTTCTTGATTGCAGCACAGGTCTCACACTCATGGGTAACCTGTGTGATGGCCTCAATGGTCAAGTCCACCCCTCGATCACGAGCCCATCTGTAAGTGGCATCTCTCCCCAGATGTCCTGATGTTTCATGGGCCCATCGAGCTACAAACAGCTCATCCTTACGTTCCCAGTCTAGGTCCACCTGAGCCACTTCAATTTTCGAAGCTCGATCCACTTCTTTGTTGTTCTGATGTTCTTCAGTAGTGCGACTCTTGGGCATGTGGGCATCTACATGACGTACTTTAACATCCAGGTTTTCTACCCGGGCAGCAATATCTTGCCACAGGGTAGCAGCCCAGATAGGCTTACCTCTGCGCTGCCAGTTGCTCTGTTTCCATTGCTGCAGCCACCCCCACAGAGCATTTGCCACCATCCATGAGTCAGTATAAAGATACAATACTGGCCAATTTTCTCTTTCGGCGATATCTAGGGCTAGTTGTATGGCTTTTACTTCTGCATACTGACTCGACTCACCTTCCCCTTCCATGGCTTCCGCAACTCGTCGTATGGGATTCCACACAGCAGCTTTCCATTTCCGATGGCTCCCTATCACACGGCAGGATCCGTCAGTAAACAACGCATACTGCTTTCTGTCTTCTGGCAACTCATTGTATGGTGGTGCCTCTTCAGCACGGGTTACCTCTTCTGTTGGCACTCCGAAATCTCTGCCTTCCGGCCAGTCCATAATCTCTTCCAGGATTCCTGGGCGATTGGGTTTTCCCATTCGAGCCCGCTGTGTAATTAACGCTATCCACTTACTCCATGTAGCATCAGTTGCATGGTGTGTAGTGGGAATTTTCTCTTTGAACATCCAATGTAACACAGGTAGCCGCGGTGCCAAGAGGAGCTATGCCTCTGTACCCACAACTTCTGAAGCAGCTCGAACACCCTCATATGCTGTGAGTATTTCCTTTTCAGTTGGGGTGTAATTGGCTTCTGATCCTCGATAGCCCCGACTCCAGAAGCCCAGAGGTCGACCTCGAGTTTCTTCTGGGGTTTTCTGCCAAAGGCTCCAGGTGAGCCCATGCTCCCCAGCTGCAGTGTACAGTATATTTTGCACAGCTGGTCCAGTACGGACAGGCCCAAGGGCTACTGCACGAGCTATTTCTTGTTTGATTTGTTCAAATGCCTGTTGTTGCTCAGGGCCCCACTCAAAATAGTTTCTCTTTTGAGTCACTCGATATAGAGGACTCACAAGCTGACTATAGCCTGGCACATGCATTCTCCAGAATCCCACGAGGCCTAGGAAAGCTTGCGTTTCCTTTTTGCTAGTTGGCGGAGACATTGCTGTTATTTTATTGATCACATCCATTGGAATATGGCGACGTCCATCCTGCCATTTTACCCCCAAGAACTGGATTTCCTGTGTAGGCCCCTTGACCTTGCTCTTTTTAATGGCAAAACCAGCTTTCAGGAGAATTTGGATTATTTTCTTCCCTTTCTCAAAAACTTCTTCTGCTGTGTTGCCCCACACGAGGATGTCGTCAATGTACTGAAGATGCTCAGGAGCTCCCCCTTGCTCCAGTGCAGACTGGATCAGTCCATGGCAAATGGTAGGGCTGTGTTTCCACCCCTGGGGCAGCCGATTCCAGGTGTATTGGATGCCCCTCCAAGTGAAAGCAAACTGCGGCCTGCATGCTGCTGCTAAAGGGATGGAGAAAAATGCATTAGCAATATCAATTGTGGCATACCACTTGGCTGCCTTTGACTCTAGTTCGTACTGAAGTTCTAGCATGTCCGGCACTGCAGCACTCAGTGGTGGCGTGACTTCATTCAGGCCTCGATAGTCCACTGTTAGCCTCCACTCACCATTAGACTTTCGTACTGGCCATATAGGACTATTAAAGGGTGAGCGAGTCTTGCTGATTACTCCCTGACTCTCCAGTCGGTGAACCAACTCATGGATGGGAATCAGGGAGTCTCGGTTGGTGCGATATTGCCGTCGGTGCACCGTTGTGGTAGCAATTGGTACCTGTTGTTCTTCAACCTTCAGCAATCCTACAACAGAAGGGTCTTCTGAAAGGCCAGGCAGGGTAGACAGCTGCCTAATCTTCTCTGTGCTCAAAGCAGCTATGCCAAAAGCCCACCGGTATCCTTTGGGATCCTTGAAGTACCCTCTCTTGAGATAGTCTATGCCAAGGATGCACGGAGCCTCTGGGCCAGTCACAATGGGATGCTTTTGCCACTCATTCCCAGTTAGACTCACTTCAGCTTCCAGTACAGATAGTTGTTGGGATCCCCCTGTCACTCCAGAGATACAGGTGAGTTCTGTCCCTTGGTAGCCTGATGGCATTATGGTACATTGTGCGCCAGTGTCCACTAAAGCTTTGTATTCCTGTGGTTCTGATGTTCCAGGCCATCGGATCCACACAGTCCAATAAATACGGTTATCCCTCTCCTCTACCTGGCCAGAGGCAGGGCCCCTCTAGTCCTGGCTGGAGCGTCTGCCACTTAATTCTTGCAAATGCACAAATTCTGGCAAATGAGAGGTAGAGGTCCCTTCATCGTGGTCAAGAATAACATCAGCTCTTCTACTGCCTCTGGGGTACTGCCCAATAGAAACTGGAGCAGCATTTCTCTTAGGAGCCCCTCTTCTTGCTGCTGTATTTCCTTTCAGTTCACGTACCCGAGCAGCTAGGGTTGAAGTAGGTACACCATCCCATTTCCTCATATCTTCCCCATGATCACGCAGATAAAACCACAAGGTGCCACGTGGTGTACGTCTTGGGTACTCTCTCTCTTGAGCAGGCGAATGCTGATTCTTAGTGGCTGAAGTATCACTCTGTCTAGATGAGGGGGAATATACTTTCTCCACAAGCTTGTCAAGTCCTTTAGACAATTTCTCCACAGCTGAGACACAGGACTGTAGCGGAGCAGAGAGATTGTCTTCATATTTTTGAAGTTGGCAGGAGACATCATACATTGTTGGTCCCATCCCCTCATCCCAGTGAATTGCTGCCAGGGTACTGGCATGTGCTGCTGGTGCACTCCGCACAAATTTACGCCACATGGATGTTGTGCACTGGACTTCATCGGGGTCTTGAGGTGTCTGGGCATTGTCCAAATCACTATAAATCATCTCCCGCACAGCTAATTCCCGCAGATGTTGGAGACCTTTATCCACAGTGGTCCACTTGCCTATGTGATATACAATATCTTCCTTATGGGGATATCTTTCTTTGATAGCTGCCAGGAGTCGTCTCCAGAGGCTGAGGGCCTGTGCTCCTCTCCCGATTACTTTGTCGATTACCCTTTCTCTAGAGAGGGATCCCAGCTGCTTGGCTTCATTGCCTTCTAATTGTAGGCTACTGGCCCCAGCATCCCAGCATCGGAGCAGCCAAGTGAGGATGTGTTCACCTGGGCGTCGACCATAATCCTTTCGTATTTCTCGCATCTCACTCAGGGATAAGGATCGAGTGATTTCTGATTCCTTTATGATTTCCGTCTCGTCTTCCTGCTGTTTTTGTGATGGCTCTGCTTTAGAGGTACCTGCCAATTCCCCTTCTCCCTCCTTCTTAGGAGAGCCTTCTTCCCTTACTAAACGAGCTGACCTCCGTTTCCATTGTTTTGACTTGACTATGGGGGCGACTGATACCATAGTTGGTTGGTCCTCTGGGTCAGCCACAGCATGTGTTACTTGGTCATCAGACTCAGAGACTTCCTCCCTCTCTTCAAGTTGCTGGATGATGTTAAACAGTGTTTGATAGGAATAAACCAGGACCCAGCACAATGCTGCAAGCTGTTGTTCTCCGGCATTATCAGGATCAGGACATACAACTCTCAAACATTCTACCAAGTTTTTAGGATTTAGCACTTGCTCAGGGGTGAAGTTCAAAACTATTGGAGGAGACACTCGTGACAGGTATCTGCTAACATCATCCCACACACCGTGCCACTCACCACGAGACTGTTTCGGGACAGATTCCCAAATAAGTTTTCTAAACAATCGACTAATCTTAGAGAGAAAATGAAACCTGTTATTCAGAATTAGAAATAGCAATACATGGGTTACAGATGGATCTTCAAAATACTCCCAAACTGTTGTAATTAGCCCACTGTGAAAGAAGGGAAAGGTACCATTCCTGATATTATTAATAAACTGGTGTCCAGATGAGAAAAGGAAGGCAGTGTAATTCTGAATATTCTCTGAAAGATAGTTTCCATGGGACCCAAATGATAACAGCGCAGAGCCTGAATTCCAGAGTAAAACCAAGGTCAGTGCTTGGCAGCACAACGAATTTAAAAAAGTGAACACAGATTGTAGCACTTGGTCGGATCGGATATATAGGAGAAAGGAGAATATGACACGAATTGCATGACATATGAACAAAGCCATTATTATTAACAGGGCAAGGAACATGGTTACTAGCAAGCAAGTGTGTTAGTTGTATGCGTTTAATCAATTCTATTGTTATCTCAACCCTTCGAGCCCCACGTTGGGCGCCAAAAAGGACTGTGGTGGTTTTACCGTGCTGGGCAGCTAAACCCCACAACCGCTCTCTCACTCCCCCTCCTTTAGATAAGGAGGGGGAGAAGTAAAGCAAAGAACAACTCACGGGTTGAGATAAGGATAATTTAATTAAAGGGAAATAATTATAATAATTAAATAAAGACTACCATGAACTAAACAACTTAACTAAGGGGAAAATAAAAGGGAAAGGGGAAAAAGGGAGGAAAACAAACAAACAAAATAAATGAAAGCTATATGGAAGTGCAGAGGAAAGAAATTACTCTCTACTTCCCACAAATGAGCGATGATTGACCACGTCCTTGAAGCAAGGCCTCAACGCACGCAGCCGGTGTTCGAGAGGAGGACCGACGTCTTCTCAACGAGAGCCCACCCCTCCCCTCTTCTTCCTGTTTCCACCTTTTATTGCTGAGTGTGACACCACATGGTATGGAATATCCCTTTGATTGGTTTAGGTCAGCTGCCCTAGTGATGTTTCTCTCCTCACTTTTTGCCCACCCCCTAGGAGGGTTAGAGAAAGGCCCAATGCTGTGCCACTGCTGCTCAGCAGTAGACACAACACTGGTGTGATAACACTGCTGTTCCAGCTACAAGTACAGAGTACGGCACTGAATGGGCTGCTGCCGGGAAAGTTAACATTCCAGCCAGACCCAGTACACCTCCTCCCTTCCTTACTTTCCTCCTTCCTTCCTTCAGATTATTATCAATTATTTCAGGTAGCCGGTGATGAATCATGGAATCACATAATTCTAGGAGTTGGAAGGGACCTTGAGGGATCATTGGGTCCCACCCCCCTGCAAAAAACGGTTCCTTAGAGCAGGCTGCCCAGGTAAGCGTCCAGATTGGCCTTGAATATCTCCAAAGAAGGAGACTACACAACCTCCCTGGGCAGTCTGTTCCAGTGATCCGTCACCCCCACCATAAAGAAGTTCTTTCGCAGGTAGATGTGAAACTTCCTGTGGTCCCTCTTGTGGCCATTACCCCTTGTCCTGTCCCCACAAACCACTGAAAAGAGCTTAGACAAATCCCTCTGTCTCCCATACTTAAGGTATTTATAAACGTTGATAAGGTCCCCTCTCAGTCTTTTCTGCAGGCTAAATAGACCCAGGTCTCTCAGCCTTTCCTCATAAGGAAGATGCTCCAGGCCCTGTATCATCTTTATGGCCTTCCACTGGGCTCTTTCTAGGAGATCCCTGTCTTTTTTTACTGGGGAGCCCAGAGCTGGACACAGTACTCCAGGTGAGGTCTGACCAGGGCAGAGTAGAGGGTGAGGATCACCTCCCTTGACTTGCTGGCCACACTCCTTTTAATGCACACCAGGATCCCATTGGCCTTCTTGGCTAAAAGGGCACACTGCTGGCTCATGGTCAACCTGTCATCCACCAGGACCCCCAGGTGTTTCTCCGCAGAGCTCTCCTCCAGCAGGTCGCCCCCCAGCCTGTACTGATACATGTTGTTGTTCCTTTCCAGGTGCAGGACTCTACACTTGCAAAGTTCCAAGAAGAAGTCCAATGGCCCAAAATTGTCTACCCTTCCAGTTGCAGGTGATGATGAGGGGAGAAACAGAAAAAGTCAACAGTCAATATGTGGCTCCAAGCCTGGTGTCACCAGCAGGGCTTTGGTTTTTTTTTTTTTTTTTTGATCATGGGCCATTTTATATGACATTGGGTTGTTGATCACACATGAGATACACTGTTTCAAAGAGGGAAAAATGATTTTTCCACAGAAGTTAGTAGGGCTCACTGAAAGAGCTTTAAGCTACATTTGAAGGAGTAAAAGGATAAAATCAAGCTCACTGGAGATAAGCCTGGGGACAGTATACCAATGTTTGTCTGATGATGTGTTAAAAAGATCCTTTGGTCTCCTGTCCCAGTGGAGGTAGGTATGGTGAGCCATGCAATAACAAAGACACAAGGGATATTGATGCACTAGAAATCACAGAAATGCCTGAGAATGGTCACATAAGGTTTAGGGCATCTCCCCCCAGAATGTTGATGGGATCACTAGCCCAATCGAAGTGTATCTATACCAATGGAAGCCATTGTACTGCAGGAAAACTATGATATAGCTGTCATCACAGAAATGTGGTGGAATGACAAACAATTGGGGCACTACAATGGATGGCTATAAACTCTTCAGAAGGCATAGGGTAGGAAGGAGAGGCGGTGGGGTAGCCTTATATTAGGGAGTGGTTTTGGTTGTCTTGAGCTTAATGATGGTGACAATAGCATTGACTATTTATGGGTAAGAATTGGGGAGGACAAGCAAGGCAGATAACCAGGATGAAGAGGCAGACAAAATATTTTATAAGCAGCTGGGAGAAGTATCACAATTGTTAGCTCTAGTTATCATGGGGAATTTCAACTTATCAAATATCTGCTGGAAATAAAATATAGCAAAGAGGAAACAGTCTAGGAGGTTTCCTGGCGTGTGTGGAAGACAACTTCCTAACATAGCTGGTGAGTGAACCAAATAAGAAAGGTGCCTTTCTGGGTCTTGTGAACAGAGAGGGACTTGTGTGTGGTTTGGAGTTTGAAGGCTGTCTTAGGGACAGTGATCATGAATTAATAGAATTTTTGACTTTAAGAAAAATAAGGGGGGGTGGTAGGGAGGAGCAGAATTGCCATCTTGGACTTCTGGAAGGCAGATTTTTGCTTGTTAAGGAGACTGGGTGGCAGAGTGCCTTGGAAGGCAGTCCTGAAAGGCAAAGGAGTCCACGAAGGCTGAACACTCTTCAGAAAGGAAATCCTAAAGGCACAGCATCAGCCCATTCCATCTGCTGAAAAAAAAATGGAGGTGGTGGACAAGAAGACTGGCCTGGCTGAACAGAGACCTTTGGCTAGAACTCAAGAAGAAAAAAACAGTTGATGATCTTTGGGAGAAGGAGCAGGCCACTCAGGAGGACTACAAAGATGTTGTGAGGCTGTCCAGGGAGAAAACTGTAAGGGCCAAAGCCTAGCAGGAGCTCAACCTGGTTACTGCCATTAAAAATAATAATAAAAAAATGCTTCTATAAATACATTAGCAACAAAAGAAGGACTAGCAAGAATCTCTCTCCTTTACTGGATGTGGGCGGAAACACAGAGAGGAAAAGGATGAGGTATGTAATACTTTCTTTGTCTCAGTCCTTGGTAGCAAGACCAGTTGCTTTCCAGGTACCCAGCCTGCTGAGCTAGTAAACAGGGACAGGGAGCAGAATGAAGCCCTAGCAGTCCAAGAGGAACTGATTAGCAACCTGCTAAACAACTTAGATGCACACAGGTCTATGGGGCCAGATAAGATTCCTGCAAGCGTACTGAGGGAGGTGGTGGAAGTGCTCATCAAGCCACTTTCTATCATCTATCAGCAATCCTCACTATCTGGAGAGGTCCCAGTTAACTGGAGGCTACAAAAATGTTACAAAAAGGGTGCAGGAGCTACAGGCTTGTCAGCCTGACCTCAGTGCTAGTGAAGATTACAGAGTAGATTATTTTGAGAGCTATCGTGACATTTACAGGATAACCAGGTAATCAGGTCCAGTCCGTCTGGGTTTATGAAAGGCCGGTCCTGCCTGATGAACCTGATTTCCTTCTACAACAAGATGACATGCTTAGTGGATGAGGGAAAGGCTGTGGATATTTTCTACCTAGATTTCAGTAAGGCTTTTGGCACTGTTTCCCATAGCATTATCCTGGAAAAACTGTCTGCTCATAGACTGGATATGCTGGGTAAAGAACTGGTTTGGTGTCTGGGCCCAAGGAGCTTTGGTGAATGAAGTTAAATCCAATTGGCAGGTAGCCAATAGTGGTGTCCCCCAGGGCTCAGTATTGGGACCAGTTCTCTTCAATATCTTTATCAATGATTTGGAAGAGGGGATCAAGTGCACCTTCACTACATTTGCAGATGACACCAAGTTAGGTGCGTGTGTCGATCTGCTCACAGGTGGGAAGGCTCTGCAGGAGGATCTGGATAGGCTGGATTGATGGGCTGAGGCCATCTGTATGAAGCTCAACAAGGCTAAGTGCTGGGTCCTGAACTTGGGCACAGCAATGGTATACAATGCTACAGGCTGGGGGAAGAGTGGCTGGAAAGCTACACTGCAGAAAATGACTTGTAGATGTTTATTGTTTGATAGGTGGCTGAATATGAGCCAGCAGCATGCTCAGATAGCCAAGAAAGCCAAAAACAATCTGGCTTGTATGAGAAATAGAGTGACCATCAGGACTAGGGAAGTGATTATTCCCCTGTACTCAGCCCTGGTGAGGCTGCACTCAAATACGGAGTACAGTTTTGACCTCTCACTACAAAAAAGATATTGAGGTGCTGGAGCATGTCCAAAGAAGGACAATGAGTTGCAGATGACACCACGTTAGACACAAGAGTTGATGTACTAGAGGACCGGAAGTCTATACAGAAGGATCCGGATAGGCTGGATTGATGGGCTGAGTTCAAAAGTATGAGGTTCAACAAGGCTATGTGCCAGGTCCTGCACTTGGGCACTTTAGCATACAGTGCTAAAGGCTGGGGGAAGAATGGCTGGAAAGTTATGAGGTGAAAGGGACCTAGGGGTATTTATTGGTTGATAGCCAGCTGAATATGAGCCAGCAGTGTGTTCAGGTGGCCAAGAAGGCCAACAGACTCCTGGCTTGTATCAGAAATAGCATGGCTAGGAGGACAAGAGAAGCGATTGTTCCCCCATACTTGGCTCCTGTGACGCTGCACCTCAAATACTGAGTTCAGTATTGATCTCTCACTACAAAAAAAATGTCGAGGTGTTGGAGCATGTCCAAAGAAGGACAATAAAGCTGGTGAAGGGTCTAGAGGAGTGTGAAAAGTTATTCAGCCTAGAAAAAAAAAAAAAAAAAAAAAAAAAAAAAAAAAAAAAAAAAGGAGACTCAGGGGAGACATTATTGCTCTCTAAACATCTCAAAGAATCTTGTACTGAGATGTGGGTTGGTCTCTTTTCCCTAGCAACAAGTGACCTCAAGTGATAGAACAAGAGGAAATGACCTCAATTTGTGCCAGGAAAGGGTTAGGTTGGGTATTAGAAAAAGTTTCTTCACTTAAAGGGTTGTGAAATATTGGAAAAAGGCTGCCCAGGTAAGTGGTTGAGTCATCATCCTGGGAGGTATTTAAAAGATGTGTAGATGTGGTACTTAAGGACATGGTCTACTGGTAGACTTGGCAGTGCTATCATTCATTTTTTCTTTTGCCATCTTTTTCATTTTCTTCCCTATCTTGTCTTTCAATTTCTTTCTCTCTCTGTTTCTTTCTTTTGACCATTTAGGTAAAAAAAATGATAATCCAGATATATAGGTATTAGACCATAAGGTGCCTCTACAATGAAAGCACAGCGAAGCAGTCATCTTTAAGCTAAAAAGGATTTTGTCAGTAAGTTACTCTGATTGTAAGTGCATAATCTGTATGAGTTATAAATAAAAGCAGACACACCCACCAATCAATGAATATATATTTATAAAATCATAAACTTCATGTAAATGTATAGAAAAACTGGGATGGACTGGGAAAGCATGCTTGAGCTTGATCAGCTTTGTTAACGAAGAAAAGAGGTGAAGATACATGAGGAATATTATTGCCATTCTATAAATAGCATTTACGTGGATCTGTATAACACTGGTAATAGGCTGAAAATATTAAGAAACTAGATGAGAAATATTTAATTGAACTGGTTCAGCAGAGCTTTGCTTATCTATAAGTACTCAAGTAATAACGAAATATCACACAATTTGGAACCTTGTCTTGGAAAGACCTCCAAGTGTTCAAAGCAAATGATACTTAAAAAGTACAGGAAAATGGTCATAAGGGAACCTACACCCAAGATGAAGGATTCCAACAAGCAAGTGCAGTCAGAGGGCATCATACATGTTGCTTGCATCAAGCAGCATTAATCTAACATGATACAACAGTAGGAAAAAAAAATACTGCTAATGTCTTACTATTAATGTATTGAACACTTTGTGTGTAAAAGATTTAAATTTGTCTAAACAGAACATACAGAACATGCATAAACACAGTTCTCTTATTTCATTGTGTCCAGGAGACTGGTTCTTCACTGAGATGAGTGTTCATAGGCTAATTGTATACATTAAAAAATGTGAGCCGTTTTCACAGTGTATCCCATAGCAGTAGTGATTAGATGCTTAGAACGAACTCTTTAAACTAACAAAGCCTTTGTTAATATTTTTTGAGCAGTTTTAATATTTAGAATTTTGAGCAGTTAGACAGTTAGAACTGCTGCTAATACTGACCTACCTAGACAAACCATTTGTCTGAGATGCCAAATTCGTCCTGCATAACATTGATGTGAAAATGGACAAAAGCATGTCTATGTCATTCCATTTCCATTATGATCTGTTCATTTCACACTGTTTTATAATGTTCTTAATTTAAGCCTCCCAGCCCCCCCGATTTTTTTTTTTTTTTTTTTTTTTTTTTTTTTTTTTTGCAGTGTATAAACTTGGCACTGCACACTCCTCTTCCAAAATGACCTTATCTGACAAGTCAGGCCAACCAGAGGTTATGCATATATGAACTTTAATTTTTCACTATGCAAACAAAATGAAAATTGTCTTTCCTACTTATTGTTTGCAGTATGTGTATGGAAAGACTAGAATATTCAAAACCACATTGATCCTCTTACAAAAAATATGCAATGTTACCTTAATGGCTGTTCATGATCATTTTGGATGAACGTTGTAGTGTAACTTTCCTAGCTTTACTAATTAAACTTTGAATCTAAAAAAAGCACACTACTATTTGACTTGATTTTTCGTATTCTCAGTGCATCACTGACATCACCTTTACTGGCTTATGTCAGATTCACCAACTTCAGGAAACCAACAGCCATCTGCCTCCACGCCCTCCTTACTCACAATTTTTCTAGCCAGCAAAGATGTTTTTAGACTAGAGTCCAGTCCTCCTTCACTACAGGTTTCACCTATGTGTGTTGAATATGGTTGTGTTTTATCTGTTCAAATGAGAGGAGGTGGGAGTGTATAACCTCCAGTACAGTCAAAACCTAACTCTTTCCAAAATGCAAGACTTCTTACAAATTGGAGATCTGAATATTTCAAGATATAAGCACCTATCACTTGTTGTAAATGTTTCCCTTCAAAGTTAAAAGTTGACTGTGATCTGGGGGCTGAATGTGCTACTTGCTTGCAAATACAAAAAATATCTAGTGTTTTATCTCTGGCAGCTATACTGGGTAGCTTTTGAGAGCTGCTTGTAAACTGAAGGCTGGGAATGTCAAAGAAAATTTTAAATAAAATACAAGTTTTCTTTAGACACATGGGCACTTTGTTGTTCACCAGCTGTTCAAGAAATGATTGTATGCTACAGGAAAACAAAACATGGTAGTAGATTTATAATATCTTATTATAATCTGCTGGACCTTTCATAGGAAAAAATGTTGGTTTCTTTGTCTGTTTTCATTTGTTTGTTTGATAAACTGTTCTAAACTCTTATACTTTAAGATTCACCTTTCACTCATTCAATATTCAATTCTTGCTTATTATTGCTGGCATCTAAAAGTAAATAAATAGATAAAAAAGATTGAAAAAAAATAATTTTATGAGTGTTATATGTTTGAAACTTACGTTGTCTCATGACTGTTTAAATTCAGGTGAAAGCCCTCTGGCTTCCTTAGTGGCTGAATTATTGTCCTCCCATAGTTTTGAATTTGAAGTTGACAGACTACCTTTTAAAGCAGCATAACCATTTGTCAGAGGCTAGCAAATTACCATGCAGGCTGCAATTCTTCTAGGCAAAGTTCTTGGCTTCTCCCTCATTAACAATCCAGATAAGGAAAAAACATCTTTGCTTCTTATTTGATTAAACCACACTGGCAGGATAGGCACTAAATTCTTCAAAGGCAACTTCCCTTAACCTTTTATGTTTCAGCACTTTGTTTTTATTACTTTTTTCAACTAAACTTAAAAATTACTTCTTACTCCACTCTCAGTCCCAGAGTGGCTGTTGGCCAGACCCAGAACAGTTTTGTTATGCAACACTTTAGACAAATCTGTTTCTCCCTTCAGAAATATTGAGTTGCCACTCTTTAAAACCACTTTTCTTCTAAGGCTGCAGTTTTATATGTACATATCTATATCTATATCTAATCTATATCTATATCATCTATATAAAGAGAGAAAGAGATAATTTACTTATTTATTTCTGAGAATATGTATACAAATGCACACACACGTATATGCTTCACAAATTCACAGCACACACTGCTGGTTGAGACTGCCCAGCACCTCTGGAGTTTAACCAGTCCCACTTTTTCCCAGAACAGGGTCAGATAGAGCAGGTTGTTAAGGGCTGTGCCCAAGAAGGTTTGAATAATTCCAGAGAGGGGAATTCCACAATGTCCACTACTTGGAATATCACTGTTTTGCCTACCAGGAAATGCAAGATTTTATTACAAAGAAGTATTCAAAACACAAGAACAACAGAGAGGCAAGGGGGTTTTCTGTGGGAAAGCACTAACTGTAGAGCTGTTAAATAATTTGCAGAACAGTGTGAGTCATTGCCACCTCGAGGAGAAAGATATTCTTATGCACAGTGAAAAAAAAAAAAAAAAGCATTTAATTAATTCAAATTAAAACAACGACAAAACATACACAAAATAGAGTTCTGTTAATAAAGGAAGCTTTCAGAGTGATCCCAGCAAAATGACTGGCAAATATAACCAAAAAGTTGTATGTACAGATACAGCTTGGAGAGGTTTGATAGTCTTGGGAGGACAACAGATTGGTAGTCTGGAAGTGGAAGAGAAGATTGAACTGCTGTATAATAACTCAGTAATTAAGAGATTTAAAACAGTGGCATAATGAACATTCTTCACTGAACCACAGCCAGATGAAGCTGGCCAGCACCTCTGAAAATAGTCCAGTCCCACCATTGCTCAGAACTGGAGCAGATACAGGAAGTTGTTTACAGAGGGTCATGTTAATATGGGTTTGCTTATGAACAAAGATGGAAACCCCATAGTGTCTCTGGGTAATCCGCTCCAGGGTTTGACTCCACCTTCACAGTAAAGGAGTGTTCTTATGGTTTAGTGGAATTCCCTTAATTGGTGTTTCAGTTTCTGCTCATTGTCTCTTGTCCTGTCACTGGGCATCATTGAGAAAAGTTTGGATTTTCTCAATCAAATATTTATATACATGAATAACATCACCCTGAACTCTTTCTTCTCTGGGCTAAATGCTACATACATTCTCATCCTTTCCTTGTATGACAGATAGTCCAGTGTAGTGGGTTTATGTGCAAGGTTTTGGTAGTGGAGGGCTGCAGGGGTGGCTTCTGTGAGAAGAATGTAGAAGATGCCCCTTGTCAGATAAAAGACAGTTTTAGCAGGCTCCAAATGAACCTGCTGCTGCCCAGAGCCAAGTCAATAAGCAGTGTTGTTTACACCTTTGTGAGAGCAGAAAAGGGGAAAACAATGCTGCTCAACAGCAACTGGGAGAACTAGCAGTGAGAACCAACCCTGCAGACTACAAGGTCAGTAGAGAAGGAGGAGGAGAAAGTGCTCCCGGTCTCAGAGCCAAAGTTCCTCTGTGGCTTGTGGAGAGAACCATGGTGGAACAGGTTGCCCTCCTGCAGCTCATGGTGTACCACGGTGGAGCAGATTTCCATGTTGTAACCTGTGGAAGAGACTGTGGTGGAAGGGGTGTATCTTCCTAGAAGAAGGCTGCACCCTGTGGAGAACCCCTGACGGAGCAGATTCCAGGTTGGGCCTGTAGCCCATAGAGAGAGGACCACGCCAGAGCAGGTGACCTGTGGGGAACCAATGTTTGAGCAGTTTGCTCCTGATGAATGGACCCCATGGTATGGACCCATATTCGGAGCAGTTCTTGAAGAGCTACTGCCTGTGGGAAACCCACACAGGATCAGTTCAGGAAGGACAGCATCCCATGGGAGGGACCCCACATGGAGAAAGGGCAGAGAGTGACTGAGAAGAATTGGCAGAGACAAAGTGCTATAGACTGACTGCAACCCCCGTTCCCCTATTCCCCTGCACTGTTCGGGGAGAGGAGATGGAATAGGGTGGATGGCAGGAAGATGTTTTGGTTTCTTTCCTTTGTTTCTCATTCCTTCATCATGTTGATAATAGGCAATAAATTTTACTCATCTCCTTACTCTGAGTCTGTTTTGTTTGTCACAATAATAATCGAGTGATCTCTCTGTCTTTATTTCAACCCTTGAGCCCTTTGCATCATATTTTCTCCCTCTTTCCCTTTGAGAAGGGGGAATGAGAAAGCGGTTGTGGTCAGATGCCCACTTGAGGAAAACCACCACATCCAGTTCCTTCATCAGCTTTGTGGTCCTATATTGGACTTGCGGTACATCCACTTCTCTCCTGTATGGGGGAGCCCATATTTAGACATAGCACCCATCTATGTCTTGCCAGGGAAACAAAGTATTACTCCCTTGATCAGCTGGAGATTCTATTTGTAATTAATTCCAAGAAGGTTTTTGGCCTGCTTTGTTGAAAAGTGCAATGCTTGCTCACAGTCACCTTGATGTATACCAGCACCCTAAGACTTTTCTGTCAAGTTTTTTCCAGCTAGTCAGCTGATATATGGGGACCTCTGTTCCCTACAGAAGGGAGTCACCTACAACAATTACCTTTCTGTCATTCTTGGTGGAGGAAGACTTGAAGGGTAGAGCAGACTTCCTTGCACTAAACAACCTCCTGTGTGGACCTTCCCCCACATCATCACTACCCTGTCCCTCAAGCTTCAGAGTCTCAAACCTATTGTGTAAAGGCACCTCGGGAGGAGAGTTGGGTAGAGGGAAGTCTCACTTCCTATGCCGAGCATGGACCTGTTTCCATTTCCCTCCATCTCTCAGGTCCCCTCCCTCTGCCTGACAGCTACAGGACAGGGGGTCCATCACGACTTGGGCTGTATCACCCCAGTGCCACACCATGCCAGGTGTGGCAAGGAGTTGCTCCACCAGTCTAACTCCTGATCACACTCCCTGATAGTTCTTAATCTCTCCAATCTGGGAGGCAGCCAAGAGGTGAGCTGATCTCCTGAGTGGGGACGGATACTCCTCCCTCCCTGCTTGCCCTGCCTGTGCTCCCTGCTTCGCAAACTGCCATGCCAGGCCTTGACTAGTGCCTCACACCCTGTTTAACCGCCCTGGTCTCTCACAATCCCCAGGGGCTGCATTTGTGTGATGGAGGGGGGCTCTCCTGGCTCCACCCAAACCTTGCCAGCTGCCCTTATGAGGGTGGATGGGTCATGGCAGCTCCCTCGGCTGCCTCAAATGGCCTCAAAAAGGGAAATGCCCTGAACACTGCAAACTGCTCTCTGCTGCAGAACACATCTGCCTCAGTGCTGATCATCTTGGTGAGCCTCTATCTTATGGTCACTTCAGCCAAGGCTGCCTTCAACCATCACAACCTCAGTGATCCATTCCTTGTTTGCGATTATAATGTCCACCAGGGCACAACTCCTTATTGACTCCTGTCTCTTGCTTTATAAAGTTGTCATCAGTACTCTTCAGGAACATCCATTATTGATCCACCAACTGGATTCCCATGAACTTGACTATGGTTCCCAGAGTTCACTAATTTCTGATACATTTCAAGTAGCACCTGGCAATCCAAGGAGCCACATCTAAGAATCTATGTGGGCAACCCATGTGCTCACATAAAAGATAGCTTGCTAAACGTCAAACTACAGTTTTGTTTACCTCTCACCTCTCCTGGCAGCAGCAGGTGCCCTGGAATTCCTCAAGACGTTCTCAGAAGACTCCAGTGGTCTTCAATTACTGTTCCGGATGATCTGGAAGATCTTGAAGCAAGATCAATGAAATGTTGCACAAACTGTGGAATATTTACTATGTCTTTTAGTTGTCTCTGTTAGTTTGCTGGGGAGGGAAGAAGTAGAATGAACAGAACCCGTTCTCTGAACAAAACCCTTCTGACACTTTTATCTTCCCCTGTACCCTGCTCTGAAATTTCCGTGCCGTTTCCCCTCCCCAAAGTACCCTTCTGATCATTTACTCCAGATGTGACTTGGTACCCAGTGGGTATTCTTCACCTGTTCTGCATGTGGTCTCCACTTTTACAGCCACCTGACCCATCCTTCTCCATCTGCAGGTCAAGTGGGACAACTTTCATAAATATAACTACAATAATTGAAAACCCAAGAAACTCATACTGTATTAGCCTGAAAGAGACTGCTCTTCCACAAAGCAGGTTACAGTTTACTAAAATTATAGTACATGGATTTTTGCATATTACAAAATCCTTCAGGATTTTAGAGGATCAGAAATACATGTATATTTCCTTCTTTCCCATGCTTCAGAATTTTACCAACAATTCTGATTCACTCAGAAATGAAAAGACTATCCTACCTTCCACAAACATGCTCCAAAAAAACTCAGTGACAAGATGACAGATAAGTGGTATCTTGTTCACTGAGACACACATGTTTATAACAGTCTGCATGTTAATAACCACATATTGACATTCATCTGGTTGGGTAGATGCATGGTCTATATACAGATTCAGAGTGGTCTGAGATACCTTGAGATAATGTGGGATAATGTGCATCCAAACTTCTCATATCTGAACTCTCTTAGTCTTTCTCAATCATCTTTCCCAAACCTATCTCCTAAGGACACTAACAGTTCCTGGATTCAAACACTTTCCCTGGAGGTGTTCAAGGCCAGGCTGGGTGGGGTCTTGGAAAACTTGATCTAGTGGTTGGCATTCCTGTCTGTGGAGGGGGTGGGTGGAGTTAGATGACCTTTAAGGTCCCTTGCAACCCAACCCAATATTCTCATATCAAGGCTTTAAATAAATGCCAGTTTCCCTTACATCCTGGAAAGATGATGATATGGTAGTTTATCGTATTCTTAACCCAAGTCCCATCAATGTATTTATAGTTGCCTACATTCTTTTTACTGTGAGATCTAAGCTGTGGAAACTGTTGGCTTATTTTGTACTTCTTGTGGTTTAACCCGTCTGACACCTAAACACCACACAGCTACTCACTCACTCTACCCCCTCCTTCTTTGGGATGGAGGAGAGAATCAGAAAAACGAAGCCTATAGGTTGAGACAGAGACAGTTTATTAGGACAGAAAATATCAACAACAACAACAATAATAATAATAATAATAATAGCACTACTACTACTAATGTGTATGAAACAAGTGATGCACAATCCAATTGCTCACCAACCGCTGACTGTTGCCCAGCCTATCCCCAAGCAGCTGGTCTCCCCACCCTAGCTAGCCACCCTATACTATTATATTACACCCATACTATTGTTAAGTATGATGTCAGATGGTATGAAATACCTCTTTGGCCAGTTTGGGTCAGCTGTCCTGGGTCTGTCCCCTCCCAGCTCCTGCTGCACCCCTCGCCTGCCCACTGGCAGGACAGAGTGAGAAGCTGAAAAGTCCTTGGCTTAGTGTAAGTAATGCTCTGTGACAATTAAAACGTCAGTGTGTTATCAACATTCTTCTCACCCTAAATCCAAAACATAGCAGCCTACCAGCTACTAGGTGGAAATTAACTCTGTCCTAGCTGAAATCAGGACAGTACTACATGGTGCTACGATGAAACATTTGCTGTAACATCATCTTTTGTAATCAGGTCAAGTAATTCTTGAAAATTCCCTATATTGACTGATTCTATGGAGTCACCATGACCTCTCTGTGCTAACTCTTTCTGTCCTGACACAAAAGATAATTACTTCTGTTACTGCCACAAAATAATATATTTAATTGGCAGTCATTTTCTGAAGATGCCTATTAGTTCAATACCTCTGTTTCTTTGTGACAGGGAGTGAGTGTATAATTTATTTATCCTTAACACCAGTCCACTACAAAGATCTAATGAATAGTAAAGCACAATTTTCTATTGTTTTTCAGTGTGCCTTGAGATAGGCTAAAGAATGTCAAATAATTTTGCTGCTGTAATAGATCTAGGATCAAGGCATGTTATTACTTGTGAATACACTACAAGATATTGATGAATTGCCAGTGGCTTCACAAGGACAGGAAAATCTGAAATTCTGCATATCAGGATATCTGAAAAACAGAGGGAGATGAGCTTGCCAGAAGGTGTCCTGATTTATGCACATGTAGTGTCACTCTAAATTCACAGTACCTGCAATTTAGTAATTACTAGATGATAACTATTTAGATTCACTTGTAACTTTTATATTGTGTTGCCTTGGAGATTCTGCATGCAGATGAGAAGGGGAAAAAAAAAAAAAGGAAATTACCCCATTGTAAAGATTATAGATGCTGCATAACTTTGTTTTAATATACTGTTTTGAGATTCAGAAGCAATCATTTTTTCCAGAGAAATTTTATATGATTTCATACAAGCCTTTTAGCTTTTTCCAACCTAATTTTTAATTTGGAGGGTCACCAGGCTTGCTCTGGTTTGGTTTATAAATTAACACTTCTTATTTTATTTTTATTTTTTTTAATGAAAATGTGTTTCTTCTGCTTTGTATAATGTTTAATGCACCTAAAAATTTAATTTTCCTTTGAAATCAAAATCAAACCCATTTTTACCAGTTTCAACCATTGCTTAGTAAAAGGAATGGAAAAGGAAACTTTACAGCCTAAAGATCTTCTCTGTGTTTCATGTCCTGTGATGCTGCATGAAAAATAGCAACAAAACCAAACCAAAACAAACAAACAAACAAAAAGACATTCTATTAATCTAAAATTGACATTTTTTTTTAACCTTTACTACAGTGGTATGCTAATTATTTTTAAGTGCAAGTATGGCAGAAGAAACTGATATTTCACATTAATCTGTTTCCCTTCCTCATTGAATCCCACCGATATGGGAAAATAGTTTTTTCAGCACAATAGACCCACTAATGAGTAGGTATATTTTTGTAGACAGGATATTTTGTCATTTTTGCATTTATTTTATTTTTATTTTTATTTTTTTCTGGTACATATCCTTATTCTGAAGTCTTATAATAAAACACTAGTAAACAACAAAACAACAGAAGTGTGGAAGTGTGGTGCCAAATAAAATAAGGCTTATCATAAATAGTGTACCTTGAAATTATAGTTCTGGATATATCAAGGAAAATATAAATTTATTATAAGCAATAATATTTCCTTCTAAGCTTTATGATATTTTATCTTACTTTTCTCTCCATACCCAGTATTTCTGCTGGAATTTAGAATAAACTGGAGTCTATTTCTTTGTGTTTCCTTCCAGAAGTCCAAAATTTTTAGAAGTCCAAAATCTAGAGAAAATGTTAAAGGTAGTACTTCTTCACATCTGCAGAGACAGAAAATGTTTTACAGCTCTTTAGGTCTGGAGACAAAGAACACAGAACAGAAAATAAGAAAGGTTTTACTCCTAAACCCTGACAGTCTCTCACATGACACCTACACTTGGCTATCCACTTTGTAAAGAAAAGTTGTTGCAAGCTTATAAAAGTTTTGGATACTTGGAATGAATATCCACTTTTAAAATAGTTACCATTAAAGATTAACCTGATAAAAGAAATCCCAATGGTTTGAAAATTATATGAAACTCTGTATTTCATGGAAAGAAGCTGACCATCAGCAAGTGCAATTTCTTCTTATGAATGAATTACAGTTTACAGCAAAGCACTGGACTGGATGAAATAGTTGTAATTCTAATATGTAATGAAATAGTTGGCATACTAAGACTGATGGAGTACAAACAAAGCCATAACTAATAATCATAGAGAAGCAAAGTTTGGAAGGGACCTCAAAAGATCACTAGGTCCAACATTTTGTGGGAAGAGGGAGCCGGGATGATATCCAATTGCATCTTGAAAGCCTCCATTGGTGGGGATTCTACCATGTCCCTAGGGAGTTTGTTTGAGGTTGTTCTCACTGGTAAAATTTCCTTTCTTATATAAAGATGAAACTTTTGCTGGGTGCAACTTGTATTTGTTTCCCCTTATAGGGAGAATGCCTCTGTCCTCTTTGTAGCCACCCTTTAAGTATTGTAATATAGTGGTGAAGTGCCCCTCAAGCCTTCCCTTCTCTGGAGTGAAAAGACCTTTCTCTTTAAGTCTTTCCTCATAAGGCAGGTACTTCAGCACTTTGATCATCATCTTTGTAACCCTCCTTTGTATCCCCTCCAGTCCATCCACATTGTTTTTGAATTGTGGGGAGCATAAGTGGACACAGTACTCCACATGTGGCATGTCAAGCATGGTATAGTTGGATGCTATCTCTGCAAGTAATGTCTCTGTGAATGCAGCCCAGGATCCCATTTGCTTATGTTGCTTATGTTGCCACAGAGACATGCTGCTGACTTCTGCTGACTTGTGTTCAGCTTGCTGGCCACCAGTACCTCCAGGTGCCTTTCAGTAAGGCTGCTCTCCAGACATGTAGATCCTAGCCTGTACTGGGATTTTGGTGATGTTGCCAATCTGAGATTTATTAATAGAAGGAAACAGCAAAATCTTTGCCTATTGTAGTTCAGCATGCAATTTTAACTTGTAGTGTAGCGTCAGAAGAAGATAAAGCTTGCAACCTTTTCTTTACTTGCAAATATTTGTGTATCGGTTCCCCATATTTAACATTTTAACCATTTGTTTAATTTCACCTACATTATTTGACCAACAACCCCCCCCCAAAAAAAAAAAAAATAAAACAAAACAAAACCACTGGAGGCATCAAAGGTGATATGTTTCTGCTCATTTCTACACAGACAACATCCAGATTAAGAAAACAAAACAAAACAAAAACAAAAACAAAAACAAACAAGCAAGCAAATGAAAAAGCTTGATGCCCTGCTGAAATGAGTTTATGGTATGAGCATGTTTATTACCAAAAGTGAGAGAATCTATGCAGAAGAGAAACATTAGGAATGTCATAGAATCATAGAATCTTTCAGGTTGGAAAAGACCTCTAAGATCATCTAGTCCAAGCTAATACTGACAAGTAAAGTATACTATTAAACCTCATAACTAAGTTCTACCTCCATAAGTTTCTTGTCCAGGGATGGTAACACAACCACTCCCCTGGGCAGCCTATTCCAATGCCATACAACTCTTTCAGTAAAGACAGTTCTCCTAATATCCAACCTAAATCTCCCCTGGTGCAACCTGAGGCCATTTTCCCTGATGTTATCACGTGGTACTTGAGAGAAGAGACTAATTCCCACCTCTCTACAATGGTTAGTCTAAGGTACAATAAGGCTTTATTTACTCCAAGCTAAACAACTCTAGCTCCCTCAGACAGACTTCATAAAACTTGTTCTCTAGACCAGATTAATTGCCCTTCGTTGGACATTCTTTTGCACCTCAGTGTAGTGAGGGGCTCAAACCTCAACACAGTGTTTGAAGTGTGGCCTCACCAGAACCAAGTACAGAGGAACAATCATCTCTGTAGTCCTACTGGCTATGCATTCTCTGATACAGGCCAGAATACTGTTGGCCTTCTTGGCCACCTAAGCACACTGTTGGCTCATATTCAATGAGTTCTATACCCCCAGGTATTGATTATTCAATAATCAATACTCCCAGGTCCCTTTCCACCAGGCAACATTCTAGCCAACATTCCTCCAGCCTGTAGCACTGCATGCTGTTGTGCCCAAGTGCAGGACACTTAGCCTTGCTGAACCTCAAACAGTTGTCCCTCACCCATTGGTTCAGCCTTTCCATATTCCTCTGCAAACCCCTCCTACCCTTGAGCAGATCAACACTCATGCCTAACTTGGTGTCATCTGAAAACTTACTGAGAGTTCACTTGATCCCCTCATCGAAATCATTGATAAAGATATTGAAGAGAACTGAACCCAATACTGAGCCCTGGGGGACACCACAAGTGACAGTCTGCCAATTGGATTTAACTCCATTCACCATTACTCTTTGGGCCTGGACACCCAGTAACCTGACGAAGTATACACCAGTCCAGGTCATGAGCAATGGTTTTCTTCAGGAGAATGCTAATGGGAAATGGTGCCAAAAGCCTTACTGAAGTGTAGGTCTGACCACATCCAGAGCCTTTTCCTTATCCACTAAGCACGTCACCTTTTCCTAGCAGGAGATCAGATTTGCCAAGCAGGACCTGCCTGTCATAAAGCCAGACTGACTGGACCTGATCACGTGGTTGTCATGTAATTGCTGCTTGATGGCACTCCAGATAATCTGCTCCATGAGCTTCCTTAGCACCAAGGTTAGACTGACAGGCCAGTAGTTTCCTTGATCCTCCTTCCAGCCCTTCTTTTAGATGCGCATCACATTCTCTAACCTCCAGTCAACTGGGACCTCCCTGATAGCCAGGACTGCTGAAAAATAATGGAAAGCATCTTGGCGAGCACTTCTGCTGGCTCACTCAGTACCTGCAGGTAGATCCCATCTGGCCCCAAGAACTTACATGCATCTAAGTTCTTTAGCAGGTCACTAACAATTTCCTCATTGATTATGGGGCCTTCATTCTGCTCCCCATCCTTATCTTAGGGTACCTCCAGGTACCCTAACTCTCTAAGGTATCTCCAGGTACCCTATCTCAGATAGCTAGGTACCTGGAGAATCACTGGTCTTTCTACTAAAGACTGAAGCAAAGAAGGCATTAAGTACCTCAGTGTTTTCTTCATCTCTTGTCATCATCTTTCCCTCCAAATCCAATAAAGGATAGAGATTCTCCTTTGTCCTCCTGTTCTTGTTTATGTATTTATAAAAATATTTTTATTGTCTTTAACAGCAGTAGACAGATTAAGCTCCAGTTGGGCTTTGGCCCTTCTAGTTTTCTCCCTGAACAACCCCACAACATCTTTGTAGTCCTTCTGAGTGACCTGCCTCTTCTACCAAAGGTCATAAATAATCTTTTTCTTCCTGAGCTCTAGCCACAGCTCTCTGTTCAACCAGGACAGTTCCACACTGGTTAATTTTCTGGAACATGGGGAGGCCTAAACCTGTGCCTTTAGAATATAATTTTTGAAGAATGTCCGGCTTTCCTAGACTCCTTTGCCCTTCAGGACTACCAAAGGACTCCACCCCCCAGTCTCCTTAACAGGCCAAAGTCTGTCTTCTAGCAGTCCAAGGTGGCAGTTCTGCTATCTCTTCCTCCTCATTTTTCCAAGAATCAAATGCTCTATTAATTCATTATCGTTCTGCTTAAGACAGCCTCCAAACTTTACATCGACCACAAGTCCTACTCTATTTACAGTAAGTTATTGTACTTACTGGTGTGACAGACAAGAGTGTCCTTGACATAATCATCTTTTCATGGACTTGATATGGAAAGAAAAGCCTTCAAAAATAAATAAGTAAATAAATACATATATAAAATAGTGCTGTGATATAATTTTTTCTTAACCTGCTTTTGGCAGGCATTAATAATTAGAATTTAGTCCAGAAATTGAACAATGAATGTATTTCATAATGGTAAGTTTTATTAAAAATTAGCACTGAGTCTGAGAGCAGGAATGGTAATTTTTTTATTTTTTTTTCTTCCTTACAAATGGAACTACATGGAATTCTGACATCAGTGGGCTCACAATCACATGAGAAGTTTGGTCACCTCTTCAAGTTTCAACTGGTGACCCAGAAGTCATAGAAAAGCTGTAAACAATATTCTTAACTTTGTGAGAACTCAGCCTTTTTTGTTAGGTGAAAGCCTGTGGGGAATGTACAGAAGCTTGTATTATAAAGGACTGCTAGTTCAGTTTTGCAAAGTCAGCTGAAAACAAATTTCCAGCAGTCTGTGGAAAGGTTTATTAAAAAACATGTTCCAGGAAAAAAAAAAATAAATAAATTAATGAACCAATGAATGCTTTCTGAATAAAAAATAGTGACATGACAGCATTCCTATTTGACGTCCTTCCTTCACATCCTTGGATGTCATAAATACTGCCAATACTGCAGCTGGTAATCCTCCAGCAATAATAACAAATAGAAAAGTTCTTGCTCTGCGTATAGCAGGTCATTGATACTTTCTGTCACCACTGTATAACATAACCAAGGTGAATAGAATAACCAGTAATCAAAACTAACCCTCTTCTTATCAATTTCAGAAGACAATGCTGGACAACAAGTTGGTTTTTTTTTTTTTTTTTTTTCTATAGTCAAAGCTGCAGTGTCTAAGATGATTCAAGCTTGCTATTTCCTTTGATATTTTTTTGTGAGAGAAATCTTGCAATATGGGGTGGAGTGGTCATCGTGCTCCAGTAATACCCATTATAGAGTGTTACTTTTTGCAACTGGAAGAGACAAGGGCCTGTCTCAGCTGCCACAACCAATATGTGGGTAGAAGACACCTGACTGGGCTCCAGTGGATCAAAAGAAGGAGGATGCTAGCAAAGTAGAGTACTTCAGGAAAGCTTGAACATCATTGAACTGACCCCTCAGTTGAAGAGACTTTACAAATTTTCCCAATTTGCTTTCTAACCTGTAACATTCTTAATGGCTGTGTCTTGTGTCTTTTTCAGTATATCACTTTGTGCAAAGAAATTGTGACTTTTCTTCTGTCCTGACAGAGACATTGGCTTGAACATGTTTGGCTTGAACATGGCCACTAGGCAGCCAAACTCCATCACAACCACTTTTACACTCCCCTTCCTCAGAAGAGGAGAAAAAAGTATTATGGAAAGGAAAAAAAAAATGCTCATGGTTGGAATAAGGATAATTTAATTAAAGGTAAAAGGAAGAGTAAAACAAAAACAAAAACAACCAACCAACCAAAAACAGAACAAAACATAAGCAAAGGCTCTGCAGAAGCACAGCAAGAGAAAAAATAAATCTCTAGAGTCTCAATACAGGTAGTTGCTCTTTGGTAGAACGGACACCTTCATAATGAGAGCCCCCAGTCTCCTTCCTCTTTCCCACCTTTTATTGCTGAGTGTGATACCACATGGTATGGAATTTCCCTTTGATTGGTTTAAGCCACTTGTCCTAGTGATGTCTGCCCCCTACCTCTTGTCCACCCCCAGACTACTGGTTCTTGGTGCATTTGGAGAGAGTCTTGATGCTATGGCAGTATTGTTCAGCAGTAGACAAAACATTGGTGTTATATCTGGGCTGTTCTACCCACAGGTGCAGAGCAAAACATTATATGAGCTACTACAGGGAAAGTTAGGTCCATCTCAGCCAGACTCATTACAGCCTCACAGGAAAGAAGAGCAAATTAAAGTTATGCTTTTCTCCCTGTTGTTGAAGGAGTAGTAGCTTCAGACAACCACTTACAGCAGAAAAACATGAATAGAAGGCATGTGTGATGGCTCTTGGTAGTTGAATTGCCAATGTGTAATGCCAGCCTGCGAGAATTACAGGACTTCTGATGACACTGATTAGAGCTGATATCCTAAAGAAAGACCATTTCCTATCAATAGCACAATAATGAATCATGCTGTTTTCTCTGTTTCCTTGGCAGTTTATATACACAACGCTGAAACAAACCAATAGTGCTAAGAGTTGAAATATTACAGACAGTGAAAAAGAGTATGAAGAAATGTATGGAACCAACTTCTTTAGTGGATACAGGTTCCTGAAGGACCTGACAAATGTTTTTTGAAGTATAAAATGAATACAGTAATGGATGGATGAAATAATTATCAGCCTGATTGCAACATTGGAAGTGAAATGTAACATTACAGATGACTAAAAATACAAGTAGCATTTTTCATGCCACATACTTTGATCTGAGTTCTTAATCCACTTAAGAGGTGATCTCTGACAATCTACAGCATTAACAGGAGTTGGAAGATAAGACTATCTGGGTAATATTGTATATTTTTAACAATCTGACTTTTGTTTTGTTTTGTTTTTATTTTAAAGAAAGCTCTGTAACAGATATTCTCTCAAAAGTGATTTATTAAAAGTTATATTTTACCTCAATATCCACAATTGCTCTGACAAGCTGTTGGAATGACAAGTCTCTGGCCTCTCACAACAAAAACAGTTTTCATCTTTCACTCCTCCTGAGCATTTGATCAGTGAAAATATTTTTTTATTTGATCATGAAAATATTTTGTTACTTCTGAAATTTAACAGAGCCACACAGATCAGCATATCTGGGACATGTCAGTTCAAGAATTGTTCACTCTTCAGCCAGTACCATTCATTCCTGTATACCAACAGTTTATGTCAAGGCATCATGAGGATTAAAGCTCAGAATACTTTTCAACACTTCATTTTGTTTGTTAGTTAGTTTCTTTGTTTTCCTTTCCTTTTTCATTACACAGAAAGTTCAAAAAGTTAAGTTCCATAGGCCTGAACAATTTTGCTCATTGTTTTCAGTGATCCTTTAGAATCACAGAATCAAAGAATAATGAAAAGTGGAAGGGACCTCCAAAGGTCACTGGACTTGAAAAAGGAATTAAGTCATAATGGTTTAAAATATGCATTTACAGTTTTAATTTTAAAAACACATAATTTGGGTGACAATCCAAAATGAGATGCAGAAATGCCCCTTTCTTCCCATCCTACTGAGTGAATAAAAATTAAACCATATAATTACATTTTATATGTGTATTGAATATTCGGAGAGAAAGAAGAATGCATAATGTAGAACCTGCTCTTTCCTTTCTCAATGATACTTCAAGTAAGATTTATGGATACCTATTTTTCTCTGCTTCTGGAAACAAATGAAGCATGAAACCTCCACAGACCTACATTCAAAAGTTAAAATGACTCGGTTATATCCAAGTAGTAAGACTTGTGACAATGAAATAAATTATCTTATAAATACCCATGATACACAGATCCTTCACAAGCTGCAGGTTTAATTTCAGAAATAGAGGTCAGAGTCAATCCTTCAGTAGCTGATGTTCAAATACGTATCTGATCAGTGAACACTGTAAAGATTGAGCTTTGAAATTACCTGGGGATAAAAAAAAATAAAAAAAAATTTAAAAATGGAGACTCAAGGAGAGCAGACTCGACGATAGGAGACTTGAGGAGACTTGAGGAGAGCAGACTCGAGGAGAGGAAAGGGAAGGGAAGGGAAGGGAAGGGAAGGGAAGGGAAGGGAAGGGAAGGGAAGGGAAGGGAAGGGAAGGGAAGGGAAGGGAAGGGAAGGGAAGGGAAGGGAAGGGAAGGGAAGGGAAGGGAAGGGAAGGGAAGGGAAGGGAAGGGAAGGGAAGGGAAGGGAAGGGAAGGGAAGGGAAGGGAAGGGAAGGGAAGGGAAGGGAAGGGAAGGGAAGGGAAGGGAAGGGAAGGGAAGGGAAGGGAAGGGAAGGGAAGGTTTTGATTCTTGGACTTGTGGCTGCTGGGGTGGTGGTGGTGGAGGTGTTATCAGGACAGTGAAAATGGTGTTGCATAATTAAGACCTGATGCATTAATAAGACATATTCAGGTTCAGGCTGAAAATTCATTCTACCTATTTATATTTTTTTTCTCTTACAACTAGTCTGCTACTCAATAAAGAGGAAGAATGACTCTGGAAGGGTTCCATCTCACTTTATAACAGACTTACACATGAGCATGCAGTCATATGAAAGTGATCCTAAACTATATAAAAGATTAATAATAAATTTACTTTCCTTAATCTAATACAATATATTATTATTATTATTATTATTATTATTATTATTACTACTACTACTACTACTACTACTACTACTACTACTACTACTATTATAATCCAATGCAAAATTGCCCTGCCCTGCCCTGCCCTCCCTCCTCACTCATTTTTATCCTCTTTCTCAAGGCAAATGTCTGCAGCAACATCTCATTAAACTTAATTGGAAATGGTAATTTCCTGTTTAATAGCATCCACATTACAACTACCTACCTCAGGCAGTACTTAAGATGAGTATGTGTACCTTCACTTGATCAAATTCAAATTCAAAGTACTAAGCCTTTGGTGTCTGTATGGCCTGTACTGTCTGTATTTAATTTAGATATCATATATATTATTTTCTTTTGCCATGGACTTTGTGTTAATTAGGGCCATACATATGATTAATTTTGTCCTTTGTCTGACAAACTGTGAGAGAGATTCTTTAAAATCTTCTGGCTTCCATGATGAAATCAAGGGAAAAATCCCCACATTTACTGGTGATACAAAAGAACTTAATACACAATCTGCGGATACTTTCTATTTAAAGTTTAGCCGTTATTTTATAAACAAATTATCCTGAAATAAGTAAAGAATTTTAAATGGAATAATGCAAACTCATGTGTGTCTGAATGTAAATATACTTCAGGAGAAGGAAGAGGAAGAGGAAGAGGAAGAGGAAGAGGAAGAGGAAGAGGAAGAGGAAGAGGAAGAGGAAGAGGAAGAGGAAGAGGAAGAGGAAGAGGAAGAGGAAGAGGAAGAGGAAGAGGAAGAGGAAGAGGAAGAGGAAGAGACCTAATATGTCAAACATGTATTCTCTTTCCCTTCCCTTCCCTTCCCTTCCCTTCCCTTCCCTTCCCTTCCCTTCCCTTCCCTTCCCTTCCCTTCCCTTCCCTTCCCTTCCCTTCCCTTCCCTTCCCTTCCCTTCCCTTCCCTTCCCTTCCCTTCCCTTCCCTTCCCTTCCCTTCCCTTCCCTTCCCTTCCCTTCCCTTCCCTTCCCTTCCCTTCCCTTCCCTTCCCTTCCCTTCCCTTCCCTTCCCTTCCCTTCCCTTCCCTTCCCTTTTCCCTTTTCCCTTTTCCCTTTTCCCTTTTCCCTTTTCCCTTTTCCCTTTTCCCTTTTCCCTTTTCCCCTTTATTTTATTTTTATTTTTTTTTTTTAGTGGAAAGAAATATAGGAATAAAGGAATCACATCTACTCATTCTGTTTTCTGTTCCCTGTGCATGGTGGGTTATTTGGTTGTTGACTTTTGTTGGGGGAGTCCCTCTTCAAATCAACAAACTATTTAGATAAATAGCATATGGCATAAGAGAATATTATTGGAGATATAAATAATAATAATAATAATAATGTCTCTAGAGTAAACTGAAAGATGTATTTTGACCGGTAATTGTCTGTCACTCCTAATGGCCTCTTTCTGAAAGAGTCTCTTATTATAATACTTCAGAGAAATTTGCAATGCAGCTAGATTTGTTTATTCATGTTTTGTTCATCTCTGCATAGTGTTCTTCTGATTAATCCTCCAAGAGTCAAATTATTTTATGCTCTTTGACCCATCAGATTCCAGCTCATGAAGCAGCTGAATTTTCACTGAATTGAGACACATCCTCTTGAGAAATACCAGAAGTCCAGTTATCAAATTTCATGGACTAAAGTCTATCCATAGTTAAAACTAATCTCTTAATAGTAAGGAAGGAAAAAAAAAATAAAAAACTCAGCTCATAACAGAATACATTAGATTTTTTACTTATGATTTAACTTTTGAGAACAGAATGGTTGTTCACAGTATTTACGTAAATTAGAAAAATCAGAAGGCTTGCAGTTCCAAGCAATGATTCTCAACTGAAATAAATGTATAGAAACACAAGCTGTCACTGTAATATATTTGCATTGCAGATTAACAAGCAGATCTGTATACTTTCCTTCCAAAAGCCAAGTACTGACATCTTAAGATAACAATAACTTGTGAAGTTATTTAGCATTTAAAGTTTAACTATTAGGATTTAAAGTTGAATCACTTGCTTCCTTGATTTATGATGTTGATCAACGTTTGTAACCACAGAGGCAGAACACTATAGAACTTTGTTTTTATCTTATTCAAAAATAACTTTAAAAACTTTTGTTTTGAAGGTTACACTGCTTTCCTTTTGTGCCAGATTGGACTCTTGCTCATGAAATATCTTCCTAAGTAGCAGAACCTTTTGAATGCCTAAAGTCATCAGCCTGTAGTAAAATTTATGTCTTTCTGAACTTTGTGGATATTTATGAATATTTGATTTATTTTTTTTTCCTAATGAACTTTAAACAGCTTTTAAGAGTAGGAAATTGTATCATAGTTTCACCGTATAAACCCCACCTTCAAACACCCCAAAGTGTATTTGAAGTGGCACCATTTTACTGAAACAAAGGGAGTTTCAAAGCATTGATTGCCAGAACTTCAGCTGTAGACCAGGAGCATCCATCTAAAAAAAAAAAAAAAAAAAAGACAATCTTTGAAAAAGGTGGATTCTTTTGGATTCTTTCTTCTCTGAATGTGTGTTTTCATCTTAGAAAGGAAGGTTATAAGATATGTTACAATTTAGCACAAATTCAGAACTGATATAAACAGCTGTACATCTTAAAGTTCAGAAGACATCTTTGGAAACATAGGTTAACATGTACTCTAAGCAACAAGTAAAATCCTATAGCTAAATAGAAGGCCACTAGGAGTATGTCTGTCTTCTGAGACTTTTTCCTTTTTTCCTTCTCTTCCAGTATCAAGTAATCAAGTTCTTCCCAATGCCCCATTGCTTGAGGTTGAGAAAATGGTATGTGTGCAACCTTATATGATTCAGAATTTCAGATGAGTACCTCCGGATTCCACTTGAATTGGCACTTGTGAAGGATATGAAAGCTCAAGTTTTCACTTTTCAAAGCATATACTATTTGAAGGTGGGTGTATTACCAGAACAAATAGAACAAAATCCTGGCCCAAGCTGCATCCGCATCAAGCAAGACTGATAAATAAACTTCACACAGGTTTCCTCAGTAGTATGTGTTTGATGGTTACATTTCAGCTAATTATTACCATTCTCATATGTGTGTACAGAATTAATTTTCCATCTGTCAGAAGCTATGCTCTCAGTAAATGCTTAATCTTTCTCAGAGACAATCAAACTTTATTATTTTAGGGTTTGCCCTTTATAATACCATAGTTTCCATCTATTGGGAGACAGTTATTATGAACAAATGAAAAAAGAAGCAATTGAGCCTGTCTATGTGAAGGAGTTGTTTCTGGACAGGGTACTATTGTCCAAACTGTGCTTTCCATTACTGAACACTCTCTACACATTTGTGATTCCTTCTGAAGGACTAAGCATACTGGAGGTCACGTTATGCCAGAGGATTATGTGGGTTTATCTGAATAATAAATTTTTGCAGTGTGATTTTTATAAGACATGTTTTAAACAAAACAGCAATCTGTGCAGATTCATCCAACTCTGAACTTCCTCCATGTTTTTTACTCATCTCTCTCCCTGTCATCATACTTTTTCCAGTCTTTTATAGGAAACTTTGACTTTATGATTGCTGAGTTAGAGTTAAGTCACATAATTCCTTGCATATTTATCTTATAAAAAGATATATATAGAGATAGATATAGATATATAAATAAAGTATTTATGCATTTATGTCATATTCTAACAATTTATTTCACTTACTGTATGTGACAATAATAGGGATAGGAAAAAGTCACGCCTATCTAGGTTGATCCCTCTATTTCTATTAGCACCAATTTTATTTTCTCTATGGTTTCTTTTTGCTAACCTAACCAAGAAGTTCAATCTCATACTTCAGTCTCATACATACAAAAAGTGTTTTCTCTAATCCTCATTTAGTTCTTCTCTAAACATATGAAAAACTGAAATTATATCAGGTTTTATGTATATTTTCTTTCTTCTACTAGTCCTATTCCTCTGGAAATCTCTGATGTAAATAGGCTCCCAGTATATTTACAGAAGTTTTTACATCATCCCAGATGTTTATAGTTACTCAGTTTTCCAGATAGTATAAAAGTTTCTTTTCTTCTGCAACTGCCTGATAGTGATACTGAATTTAGAAGAGAAATACATGTAATCCCTACATTTTTGAGCTTCCATAGCAGTACTATTTCACCTTTTATTTTATTTTATTTTATTTTATTTTATTTTATTTTATTTTATTTTATTTTATTTTATTTTAATTATTTTCTCCTATGCTTGAGGTTACTTACTTTTTTATATGATTAGCCTAATTGCCCTCTGAAGTTTAAAGGTCCATGACTTTTTGTCATCAGAAATTTTCATTAACATTCGCTTATTTTTTCCCACAAACTCCTTAACATATTGATTAAGTTTAGTCTGTCAATCCTGGAAGAATTTTACTGGTAACCTTCTATACAGCTGATATTTCCTTTGGCAATATATCATGCACCTGTCTACTATCTATCAAATCCTTAGTTGACTTAGTAGCAGACTCATTTTTTGGTACCAACATTGTATGTTTTTCAGGTGGCATTGCAGCAAGTATTGTACTGAACAAAGATCTGTCAAATTTACAGTATTTATTTAATCCTTAATTGGTAATTTTAACCAAGATTTTTTTTTGTGTGTTTGTTTCTTTCAACATAAACTGCAAAGGTGTTAAAGCAGTTTTAAAAGAACTGCATATAATCAAATATCGTTCTCAGAAAAATATGATGAAGTCAAAAATAAAGCATCATGCATGGTCTTAGATATATTTCTTAACTTTTGAATGTCTGGCCATGAAAAGTTAGACTAACATTTTGGTACAAAACAATATTCAGTCTTTTTCAAAGTCTATGAAGAATAAAGATTGATTACACTAATATTTTGGTTTGTACTTCAATACAAGTTTAAATCAAGAAAAAATGTCAAAGTATAGGTTTCAGGAAGATAAACACTTTGAATTTGGATCTGTGAAAGATCTAGAATAATTTGAGGTACATAAATCTAGTGTATATAGATGAGTTGCTAGGTTGTTCCAGTCTGTTCTATTTCAGAATGTTGTTGTTTATGAAGACAGCAAACACACATTTGTAAACTTTATTTTTTTTCATGAATGGACTAGGTACATTTTTTACCCTTCTGCACATATATTATATTCAGCACAGTCCCAAGAATCAGTTTGCACTTGAAATAGTCATTATGAAAATTAATTTCCAAGTGTTGCTCTGTTTTCTGATTAGAAGAAGAGCATTTATGATAATATAATTATCACGGTAGCTTTCTAAAGAAGCCTTGAATGTGTTTATACAATGGTAGTTTTTTCACCTGGTCTTTCACTACCATCAGAAATTTAGGAGTGTATCTTTGGGCAAACATGGATATTTAAAGATTAATCTCTCAGAAATTTACTTTTTATTAGTTTATATTTGTAAGACTCTAATCACACATAATTTATTTTGTACAGAAAAAAAATACTTATTTTACATTCACTTGGTCCTGCAATATGTGTTAGCCGATATATTAGCACTATTCTATTCTGAATACAATATCAGCTAGCTAGACTTAAGTTACAATATAGTTTGCTAAAGCGTTATATCTAAATCTGAGATTCTTTAAAGATCTCAATCATAGAAATTAGTAGAGGGAGATTTATATGATTTGATTTCATAGTTTAAGCTTGATGAAGAAGAAATCATTAAGTTGTAACTTCCATCACTAAGTAATGGCAGAAGTTAGGGCTGTTCACTGGCCTAAGGGAAAAACAATTGACATTGCATTTCTACAGTTCTCACTTATAGAAAGTGCTATGAAATTATACTGATATTCCTAAATATGTCCCAGAAGATTGAAAAGAGGAATCTATTGAGAGGAATTCTCTGTTTAAATAAATAATTAACATAAATGAGTCAGTAGTAAGTACAATATTCCAAAAGTGGAGAGACAGAAATAGCATGCCAGTGCCAGCCAGCAGCAATAGATATCAAGTTATTTTGTACAGAAGCAAAGCCACAGAAGCCTAAAGTATCTCACCACCTCATTGAACCTTTCACGATAAAACATTCTGCCTAGTACAACTGCATAATTAGCCCCTTGCCATGACACTAACTATATAAAAAATACCATAAATAAAAAGTGAAGATGTGGACAATAGATTAAGTGATTAATGGCCCGGTACATTAAAATGTCTAAGCACATCTTAACTGGAAAGTTAGTAATAATATACACATTATATATAATATAAGGTTCAGCACCTGGACGAGGTAATTCCAAGCATGAACATGAACACAGACTGGGTAGTAGAGAGGAGCCCTTCAGAGAAGGATTTGGGGTTCTTGGTGGATTAAAAACTGAACACAAGCTGGCAATGTGAGCTTGCATCCTAGAAAAACAACCATATACTGGAATGCATCAAAAGAAATGTGGCTAGCAGATCAAGGGATGTGATTTTCTACTAGGTTGGACTGGGCTTTCAGTAACCGATGTAGTTAAAGGTAGTTTGTAATTAGATGATCTTTAAGGTCTCTTCCAACCTGCATAATTCAGTGTATTTGTTATTCTGTGATTTAAGTTTTCAGTCGTCAATTCTCTTGATCAACACCAATATTGCATATTATTATTATTATTAAGTACATATTTTTAAAAAATAATGTTACTTTCTTTCTGACACCAAGAACAGCAGCCTGCTTTGCTTTATTGGCATTATATCTATATGGTACTTAGTACCTGCAAGACCTTTCCAATGATATCAGTTGCAGGGTAACATTCTCAATATTTTGACTACTCTCAAGTCATTGAACATACCTGAGCACTGCAATGTACTGCCTACAGCTTTCAGCCTAAGGGGTAATTAGTTACTGCAGATAGGGGGTGAGAGTAAATAATTATTGCAGATAAGCAGAAAAGGTGTTCTAAAACAAAGCAATACAATTTCATTAGTTAGTCTATGAGTTGTAATGTGTAGAAATGGAGGCAATAGAGTGTAGTGGTATTACCTTGGTGGGCAGCTGAACTCTACCACAACTGCTTTCTCAACCACCCCCACCCCACCGACACCCAAATGAAAAAGGGGAGAAAATACAATGCAAAGGGCTCAAGGGTTGAGATAAGGATAGGGAGATCACTCAACAATTATTGTCATGGGCAAAACTGACTCAACATAGGGAGTCTAATATCATTTATTGCCTATCACTAGCAGACTATCAGACTATCAGAGAGAATTAAAAGCAAACTAAAAACAACTTTTCCCCCCCCTCCCCCCCTCCCCCCCAACCACCCCATTCTACATCCTTCCCTCAAGCAGTTCAGGAGAACAGGGAATGCGGGTAGCAGGCAGTCCTTAATGCTTCATCTCTGCCACTCCTTCACTATCATTCTCTGCCCCAGTTCCAGCATGGTGTCCCTTCCACAGGATGCCATCCTTCATGAACTGATCCTGCATGTGCTTCACACAGGCAGCAGCTCTTCAAGAATTGTTCCAATATGGGTCCATACCACAGGGTCCATCCTTCAGGAGCAAACTGCCACAATATAGGTCCCCCCACTGGCTGCAGTTCCAGCCTGGGGCCTTATACTGTGGGGGCTCTCCACAGGCTGCAGCCTCCTCCAGGCCAGATCCACCTGCTCCACTGGGGACTCCTCCATGGACTGCAGTGTGGAGATCTGCTCCACTGTGGGACCCATGGGCTGCAGGGGGGCAGCCTACTCCACCAGGGACCTTTCCACAGGCCACAGGGGAACTTCTGCTCCAGCACCTGGAGCACCTCCTCCCCCTCCTTCTTCACTGACCTTGTCTGCAGCACTCTTCTCAATCCTCACTCTTCCAGCTGCTGTTGAGCGGCATTTTTTTCCCCTTTCTTAAATCTGCTCACCCAGATGCACAACCAGCATCATTCTCTGGCTCAAATCTAGCCAGCAGTGCATCTATTTTGGAGCTGGCTGGAGTTAGCTGCAATCTAATATAAAGCAGGTTCTTGATTCCTCTCAGAGAGGCCACCACTGCAGCCCCCCCCTGCTACCAGCTGGTGTGATCAACAAGTTGAGGGAAGTGATTGTCCTCCTCTGCTCTGCCCTTGTGAGGCCCCTCCTGGAGTACTGTATCCAGGTTTGGGTTGTCCAGCACAAGAAGGATGTGGACTTGTTAGAGCAAGCCCAGAAGAGGGCTACAAAGCTGATCAGAGGGCTGGAGCACCTCTCCCGTGAAGAAAGGCTGAGAGTTGGAGCTGTTCAGCCTGGAGAAGAGAAGGCTCAAAGGAGAGTTCATTGTGACCTTTCAATGCTTAAAGAGCTCTTATAGAAAGATGGAGAAGGACTCTTTACTCAGTAAATAAAGTATTGGTCTTAAACTGAAAGAGGGAAGATTTGGATTAGAGTTTAGGAATAAATTCTTCTCTCAGATGGTGGTGAGGCACTGGATCAGGTTTCCCAGAGGAGCTGCGGATGCCCCATACCTGTAGGGTAAAATAAACCTGGGCCATAAAACCATACCTGGGCCAGACAGGGCCTTGTCCAACATAGAATCATAGAATCATAGAATATCCTGAGTTGGAAGGGACTCTTAAGGATCATCAAGTCCAACTCTTGACACCGCACAGGTCTACCCAAAAGTTCAGACCATGTGACTAAGTGCACAGTCCAATCGCTTCTTAAATTCAGACAGGCTCGGTGCAGTGACCACTTCCCTGGGGAGCCTGTTCCAGTGTGCAACCACCCTCTCTGTGAAGAACCCCCTCCTGACGTCAAGCCTAAATTTCCCCTGCCTCAGCTTAACCCCGTTCCCGCGGGTCCTGTCACTAGTGTTAATGGAGAAAAGGTCTCCTGCCTCTCAACACCCCCTTACGAGGAAGTTGTAGACTGTGATGAGGTCTCCCCTCAGCCTCCTCTTCTCCAGGCTGAACAGGCCCAGTGACCTCAGCCATTCTTCGTACGTCTTCCATGATCAAATGGGTGGCATCCCTGCCTATGGCAGGGGGTTTGGAGTTAGATGATCTTTAAGGTCCCTTCCAACCCAAGCCATTCTATGATTCTATCAAACCCTTGCCACATAAACCCAATACATGGAGACAGACCACCACTGAGGTTCTGAAGAGTTCAGAGCCCCTGAGGAAGAAAGGACAGCAAAGAGGGGACATTAACACAAACAATTTATGGATGAAACAGGAAAGCCAGCCTTTCATGGTATCACCATCTCTTGCCTCTTACGTTTAATCTGCAAACTTTCATCTATTCATACTGTACTCTAATAATCTGACTTTCATGCTGTCAGATGCTTCAGTGCATGTTGTACCAAGCAAATAAACTTGAATAATAAATTTGTACCATAAGTGCAGATACCATAACAAATTTGTACCATAAGTGCAGATGTACTGGAAAAAAAAAAAAAAAAAAAAAAAAAAAAAAAAAAAAAAAACCACCACAATAGTTATCATTAAGAGATGGTACATTAATGTCTTCTCTTGAGTTTCATACTTAAAGTGAAGTCCTTCTGCAAGATCCAAAGGCAGCATTACAGGTTTCAGTCTAAGAGTGGAAAAACTTTCTCCAACAGCCTCTCTGAAAGCAGAGGGTTTGTTCTCACTGGTTTTGTGTGAAGTATTCAGTGACTTCACCAAAAGGATTTCTATCTTTTATTGATTTTTATCTTTTATTTATGTCTGAAAAGCACTATGTATACCCTACACTTACAGCACAAACAACGTATGTGATATTCACCACCAAAGCAATTTCAGAAGCATTATCAGAGCTATAGATTCAAATGATTAATCAATCTTTACTATCAAGACAAGGATGTAACCTTGGAGCTCACATTCTCACAAAGAAGCAAACCTGTCTTGCGAGGAAAAAAAAAATAAATAAATAAAATAAAAGGAGTTGCTCTCATCCACACTAATTTAAATGTGTCTACTCTAAATTCACCATAAAAAGAAAATAAAAAATAATTATAAAACAAAACAAAAAACAACAACAACAACAACAACAACAACAAAAAAAAACAATGTTTTGAAGACCCAGACAACAAAGGAACTTCCATTCCCCTGAAAAAAATGCCAAACTCTCTCCACTCAACCAGTGAATTAATTTACCACCAAGGAGTATGTGGCCATATGAGAAAAATTTCCCTTGGTATTCTTGGTAATACTGGAAAAGTACAGCAATAAAGAAATAAATCCTAAAAAAATCTTTGAAATAGCAGCTGGGATGGAATCACAAACTCCCTAGATCTTTTTTACACTGAGTATATTGCCATGCCTCTTAGATGTCCTTAGGTGAGAGAGACTAATATTGGAGTGGCTTTTGCTACTTGCTACATTCTGTATACATTTTCTCTTTTGATATGGAAAGTATCTCTTCATTGCCTAATAATGTTTGAGACATTTTTTATTTTGTTACTTTTAAGCACAAAACCAGCAAGGGACAAGAGATATATTACAGAAGAAGCAAATGTGTTGAAGAATCTGAAAAAAATGTTTACCAAAGATGCTGAGATCTTCTGGGTGCACAGTGAAAAATGAAACTACACCTATCTTACTACAGTGGTCATCTGTATTTTCAGTTAAGGACATAACTGATAGTGAGGTCCCTGACCGTTCGTACTCAAACAGGACACACATGACTTGGCATACCCTCTAACCAGACCAGGTAGAAATCAGCAGTTGGTATGGAACTTGGAAAGAACTTGGAAAATAACTTGGTAAATTAGGTATGTAATTGCTGTGGTTTAACCATGGCAGACAGCTCTGTATCACACAGTTGCTTACCCAGGCAAGATGAGGGAAAGAATCAGAGAGGTAAAAGTGTGAGAACTCAGGGGTTGACATAAAGACAGTTTGCTAAGTAAAGCAAAAGCCATGCACAAAAAAAAAAAAAAAAAAAAAAAAAAAAAAAAAAAAAGAATCATTCATTACTTCCTGTTCATTGGTAGGCCGGTGTTCAGACATTTTCAAGAAAGCAGGGTTCATCATGCATAATTGTTTCTTGGGAAAACAAACACCATCGCTCTGAATGTCCCATCCATTTCTCCTTCTTTACCCCATCTTTTATTGCTGAGCATGGGGTCATATGGGATGGAATAGCCCTTTGGTCAATTTGAGTCACCTGTCCTGGCTACATCCGCTTCCATCTTCTTGTGCACACACAGCCTACTTGCACACATGAGAAGCTGAAAAGTCCTTGGATCTCTGTGAGCACTGCTGTGCAACAAGTAAAAACATAAATGTGTTATCACCCCTATTTTGATGAAAAATCCAAACCACAGCACTATGTGAGCTTCTATGAAGAAAATTATCTCAGCCAAAACCATGTCAATAACAGTACAAAAGAAAATTATTGACAGTTTTTGGAGCATCACACTTCTCTGAACTGTACTGAGATTACACTGCAATGCAAGTTCTGAGAGAAGTATCTTGGAATGAATCATTACGGGAGTGGAACTGTGACCACACCAATGAGATCAATAACCCATAAGTTTGACATTTAAAATACTATCTGGTTTGTCTGCCGTCTGTCTGAAACAAAAGTCTGGAGGAATGTTCTCTACAACTTAAATTTCCAATAACTGTGAGAACTTGCAAAATTTAACAATGGTTGTAGGTTTTAAAAGTAGAAAAGGAATCTGAAACTCAACATTTCTCTCTGGCCAGATATTAGATTACATTTCTCTGCAAATAGTAAGGTGATTCAAAGAGAGCAAACAAACAAACAAAAAAAAAAGATTGCTTATCTACTGTACCATAGCTGACAAATGAGATAAAGGATAATAAGAAGTGTTTTTTTAAGTATGTAAACAGTAAAAAGAAGATTAGGGACAATGCAGGTCCTGGTAATGGTAATGCTGAGAAGGCAGAGATACTGAATGCCTTCTTCACTTTTTGGTCTTTGCTTCAAAGATTACCCCCTGGGGCTCCTGGACCCTGGAGGGAAGAGAAGGAATCTGGGAAATGGAGAGCTTCCCTCTGGCTAAGGAGGGAGTGGTTCAGGAGCATCTTATTAGGATCAACATACACAAATCCATGGGCTGAGGTGGGATGCATCCACGTGTGCCATAGAGCTGGCAGAAGTGATTGCCAAACTGCTCTCTGTCACCTTTAACAGGTCTTGGAGAACAGGAGATGTGCCTGAAGACTGGAGGATAGCCAACGTCACTCCAGTCTTCAAGAAGGGCAAGAAGGAGGATTCGGGAAACTACAAGCTAGTCAGTCTCACCTCTGCCCCTGGAAAGGTGTTGGAATAACTTGTTCTGGATGCCATCTCCAAGCAATTGGAAGAGAAGAAGGTTATGATGAGAAGGTTATGAGCATGGATTCAGCAAGGGAAAATCGGGCTCTATCAACCTCGTTGCCTCCTGTGATGACATCACCATCTGGGTAGATGAGGGGAGAGCAGTGGATGTCATCTATCTTAGCAAGGCTTTTCATACTGTCTCCAACAACATTGTACTAGAAAAGCTGAGAAAGTATGGGATAGATGAGTGGACAGTAAGGTGGGTTGAGAACTGGTTGACTGGCTGAGCTCAGAGGGTGGTGATCAGCAGCACAGAGTCCAGTTGCAGACCTGTGACTAGTGGTGTTCCCCAGGGTTCAGTCCTGGATCCAAAACTGTTTAACATCTTCATCAACGACCTTGATGAGGGAGTGGTGTCCACTCTCAGCAAGCATGCTGATGATACAAAACTGGTCCTGTATAAAAGCATTGGCATAAATTCTAACTACTTTTTTATTTTTTTTTTTAAATACAGTAGGATTATAACAAGATTATAAACCTGTTGTTGCCTGCACAAAAAAAAAAAAAAACAAACATATGTGTTCATGGATCAAATACTTTTACAAAGGGTGATAAATGAAATGTTGGACAGACAAGTATCTAACGATAGTTTTTACACATTTGGTTAAGAAACTGTGGTGACAAAACTTGAAAATGAGGGCATGCTTTGCTTGATACCCAGTATCAAAGGAATGGTGAAATATTTGACAGCCAACAAGAAAAACAAGCACTTGAAATAACTTCTACTCAAAAACCAAACAAAACCAAACAAAACTAATCAACCAACCAATCAACCATTACCACCACCAACAACAACAAACATGGAAAATGCCTTGAGTGAAGCACACCTGAAGGATCAGACAATAGGATGTGGGAGGAGTGGATGATGCCAGAAGGCTGTGCAGCCATTCAGCAAGAACTGAACAGGCTAGAGAGATGGGCAGGAAGAAACCAAATGAGTTTTAACTCTAGAGAGCAAACCTAGAGTCCTGCACAGGGGATGGAAAAACTGCATGTATCAGTACAGGCTGGGGGGCGACCTGCTGGAGGAGAGCTCTGCGGAGAAACACCTGGGGGTCCTGGTGGATGACAGGTTGACCACGAACCAGCAGTATGCCCTTTTAGCCAAGAAGGCCAATGGGATCCTGGTGTGCATTAAAAGGAGTGTGGCCAGCAAGTCAAGGGAGGTGATCCTCACCCTCTACTCTGCCCTGGTCAGACCTCACCTGGAGTACTGTGTCCAGCTCTGGGCTCCCCAGTAAAAAAAGACAGGGATCTCCTAGAAAGAGCCCAGTGGAAGGCCATAAAGATGATACAGGGCCTGGAGCATCTTCCTTATGAGGAAAGGCTGAGAGACCTGGGTCTATTTAGCCTGCAGAAAAGACTGAGAGGGGACCTTATCAACGTTTATAAATACCTTAAGTATGGGAGACAGAGGGATTTGTCTAAGCTCTTTTCAGTGGTTTGTGGGGACAGGACAAGGGGTAATGGCCACAAGAGGGACCACAGGAAGTTTCACATCTACCTGCGAAAGAACTTCTTTATGGTGGGGGTGACGGATCACTGGAACAGACTGCCCAGGGAGGTTGTGTAGTCTCCTTCTTTGGAGATATTCAAGGCCAATCTGGACGCTTACCTGGGCAGCCTGCTCTAAGGAACCGTTTTTTTGCAGGGGGGTGGGACCCAATGATCCCTCAAGGTCCCTTCCAACTCCTAGAATTATGTGATTCCATGATTCATCACCGGCTACCTGAAATAATTGATAATAATCTGAAGGAAGGAAGGAGGAAAGTAAGGAAGGGAGGAGGGTAGAGAGACACTGAGAGAGAGACAGATAAAACACATAAAAAAAAAAAAAAAAAAAAAAAGGTGAGATAGAAAGATACTACCAGAGAGAAAAATAGAGGAACATCTGACTCCTCGCTAGTCAATGGCTTTCTTATCTGAGTCTCACCTGGAATGCAGTAACTCAGATTCAAACCATTGATGTGTACCATACAAAGTTTGGATTATTGGATTATTATCTTGAACAGACTATAAACTTGTACAGCAATCTCCATTGTGTTACAATGTGAGACAACGTTTTTTCTTGTGTTGTCTGCAGTCATCTCCCAGTTCAGCTAGTCCAACGGACTTCCTCTGACAACATTGCTTAGTTCAACTGCCCACTTTCAGTGCTGAATATGATTTAATATGGACAGCCCCTTAATTTCATTTGCAGTTCCTGAGGAACATATGAAAATTTTAAAATGATAACCAGTCTCCTACCTTGATCATATAGAGCGGATGCCCTATGGGCAGTGAAAGCTATTCAGACTATCGAAACTACATGTGCATTGAAAGTGAACAGTTCCTGCTCAGTCACTAGTAATTAGGAAGGAGAACCAGAATGACTTACTATCATTAGGAGGCACATGTCAGCTGAAAAGACAATGATAAGAAAATAATGTCTTACACTTTATTCCAATCCACATATCAAGCAATATTAAAAAAAAAAAAAAAAAAAATAGAATCAATGCTTTGAGAAACCTGGTCTGGTGGAAGATGTCCCTGCCCATGGAGAGGGGGAGGGGGGAAGAGGGTGTGTGGAAATAGATAATCTTTAGTGTCTTTTCCAACACAAACAGTTCTATGATTTTATGAGCAATTCTAAAAAGAATAAATAAATGCATAAATAAAAAATATCTGAAACATTGTTTCCCGTTTGAGATTTTATCCCACTCATTGTGGCATAAGTATGCAGTATGTATACAATTCAGAGTGTATTTTATGTTACTTGTGTTAGTTTTCTTTTCTTCTTACAGAGAAGCTCCCTCTACACCTTCTAATAGTTAGAAGTTAATAGATCTCACCCTTTGTCCTTTAAAGGATTTCTAACAGATTGGTTTGCTCAGTTTCCCTGAAATATCTTTAAACTCTGTCTAAAATGCAAGGAAAGTAAATAAAGCTAGGAAACAAAACAAACAAACAAACAAACAAACAAACAAAAAAGTGCAGGTGAATATTTGTGCCTATGGCTTAATTTAGTATTCTGTGCTGGCAAAATCAGGTGGAGGGTTAATACAAGGCACTTCTACAGAATTCACTGAATGACTTTTCTTTTTCAGACTTCTACAATAGCAACGTTTATTAGAAAACAGAATGTTCTCGTGAATACTGTTGTTAATTGCCATCTGTCTATATTAACAACTTATATTTTATTTTGCTTAGGTTACTGTAGAAAACCCTTGTGTACAAACTCTGTTTGACACTGTTCAAAATTACTTCTAAGAGGGCAGACCAGTTCAGGATATTTTATTTTGCCCTTGTGGGCGTATACATGCTTCTACAGTTTCATTAGCTTCATTTATCAGGAAATAAATAAATAAATAAAAATCCATGTAAGTTTTTTCATTAGTAAAATCCATTTTAAGGACTCCAGGAGGCAAATTATTCTTAAAATTAGTTGTTATTTTGTTAGTTAGGTTGTATGGTGTCAGAAGCATTCTGGAGTCAGTGGCACTTCAATACATACTACTTATTAGTATTGCTATAGTCACTCTCTGTCTCAGTTCATTATGACACTGTTAACCTTCTGAAACTAAGAAATATTTTTTTAGGAGACAACTGATAATGTTTGGCTAACTACTTCAGAATATGTTTTTGAGCTTTTTGTTGTTGGTGTTTTTGTTTTATTAGTTTTACGGATCACTGGAACAGGTGCCAAGGGAGGTTGTGGAGTCCCATTCTCTAGAGATATTCAAGACTCATCTGGACACCTTCCTGTGCAAACTGCTCTTGGGAACTTACTTTGGCAGGAGAGTGGGACCGGAAGATCCCTCAAGATCCCTTCCAACCCCTACAATTCTGTGATTCTGTGATCATCACTATTACAATACAGTGAACAAAACAAGAATATATAGTTTGGGGAAAGGGGGGGGAAGGGGGAGGAGAGGGAGGATTCCTTATTTATCTTAAATTTTTTCTCCCTTTTTACAGTCTTTTTTTTTTTTTTTTTTTTTTTTTTTTTCTTCTTCCAGTACATTTTTTTACCAAGTACAAAAATGATGGGTGACAATGAGAAAACTGTCAGAGAAGGAATAGGGGGCTTCTTCTGTGTGAAACAACCTACTTCATTGGGATTGCTGGATGATGGATTCAGGGCCCTTTTGTATAATCTGGCTTCATTTTCTCTCTCTTTCTGGTTTACTCAATCACCCTAAAAAGCAGTGCATCTGCTCTCACTGCTTGATATTGCTGCTCTGTGTTTATGTTTGCTCATTTGTTTAGTTTGCCTAGAGGAACTTTTCTGACATGTATATACTAGATGTTTTTCAAAACAATGACTCTTTATTTCCTTCTCTTTTTACGGGTAGGAAGACAAGAATAGGAAGGTTAGAGATTGTACATCATGATCCTAAAGATGTACATTATTGAATTACATGAATATGGACATACTTAAGAAACAAACAAGCATACCAATATTCACAGGTATCTTCAGAAGCCATAAAGGAAGTGGCAAGGGTAAGGGCAATGGTTAAAGCAAGGGAAGGAGACCACAGAAATATCAGGCCCAAACTTTTAGTGAGGCCTCACTCTCCTAATTAGAGAGGTATTGCCCATATTAGTGATGTCTGTACCATATCTTACTGCTCAGGGAATTTGTGATGTTTGTTGAAAAGCCCTCAGAAAAAAATAAAGGAAAAAAAAGAAAAAAATAAAAAATAAAAATAAAAATAAAAAAGCTACCCAGTCATAATTCTTGCAGTAGAGTCAATCTAACCACATTCTTCCTGACAACATTTAGCATCACTGAAATTGCCAACTATGCTTCATCTTTAGTATCTATTTTTTCACCAAGTAATAATAAGGGTAATTTTGCTTTTTCAGATGGTGCTCTGAGCTTTCAGTTCATGCAAGGGAAAAAAATCACAAAGTAAAACATTGACTTGATCCACATGTAAATTGAGATAGAAACTGTTGAGGAAGAATTACTGTTGAAACACTAAAGCCAAGATTCTGAGAGATTCATATCTTCTGACTGTGATCATGTTGAGATGGGAATGTCTTCTGCAGCTCAAATCTTATTATTTCAAGTATTGCATAGTGTTTCTTAACGTCTTCAAGACCAGTTCTTTTATGAACTTAATATGTCTTTTCTTTTGCATTAAACAAAGAACACACAAAATATGTGGATCTCCTCAGTCTGCTTCTAAATGGTCATGCAAATTTTTGGTTTAGATTATTTTTTGCATTTTTTAAAACTTTGCAATCAAACAGGTCACTACTGACTTCTAGAACTGCCAACTAAGAACTCTCGTTTTTTGTTTGTTTGTTTGTTTGTTTGTTTGTTTTTTGAGGGTGAAGGGACCTAAAGAGTGCAAAAAATGCTTAAGTTTTCAGAAGGGTTTGTTTTTCTTATTCTACAATTCTATGATTCTGCAATTTATTTATTTATTTTCTCTGGGGAGATTGTTTATTTGTTTAATATTGGTAAAGCTGCTGGGGTCCACTGTCTTTTAAAAGTCAGTGTAACAACAGTATTTGTCATCATGAACACCTTGTTCTGTAACTTGCTGTAGTCACTTTTTGAATTCTGCTTGCAAGGGAAATGCCATTATGCAAGTGGTAAGAAGAAGTGGAAAGAAAAAAAAAAAAAAAAAAAAAGAAAGTTCATCCCGCATGAGAGTCCCTGTTAGTTTTGACAACAAAGCAGGTGTGAAGCCAGGAAAGAGGAGCTGACAGCTGTTCTGATGGTGGAGAAGTTCACTGCAGAGTTAATGATACTTTCAACCTTGAACCTGCAATCAAGACCAGTGTTGAAGAGTAGCTATAAGATTGTCAGTGCTCTGCATTCCCTACAACAGATGAACTGTCAGGAGAGTAGGAAGCATTATAAATGAGGCAATGTTTTTCTGAAGTGCAATGCTATTTTAAAAGTAAATACTTAGCTCAGGGACTTGGACAATTCTGGAGACAGATTAGTTATGAAATAAGGGTCTTTCACCTTTGCCTATTAAGAATCCACTACATATGAACAGAGACTGACAGGTTATTCATTTGTTAACTCTTTTGAACAACTTGTAGGAAATGGAGCAATGGACTATGATTTTGAGAATTACAGAATTATTTAGGCTGAGAGGTATCTCTTGAGGTCAGCTGGTCCAAGTCCCATTCAAGACAGAGAAAACTTCACATTAACATTATTAACTTGGTCTAAGGCTTGTGCAGTATTTTGAGCAACAAAGATTCTACAGCTTTTCTGGTAAATCTGATTCAGCACGTATTCAGCTTCATTGTGAAAATTGCTCGGCTTCCAATTGACATGTAGTTCTCCTGGGGGAGTCACACAATAATTCTCACCAGGAAGGTCAAGATTTTACATCCACAGAGGCCAATGTCTCTTGCTTCTATATGAGATTAATGATGATGTTGGTGGACCACATGCTGCCTTCCCCAACATTATTAAAGTTCTGCAAAACCTTTCAAAAGCTTCTCTTCTTTTCCTGAATATTCAGTTATTTGTGGGAGAGAAGTAGGGAGAGAAGAGAACTATTTTTTTATCTTCCTTTGCTGACTAGCTAAAGAAAAAGTGTGGGCTAAAAAAAAAATAATAATAATAATAATAATAATAAAAATCTAACATATTATAAAATATCTCTGATCTCTGGGAGATAATCTATCTCACTGAAGATATTCATCGCTCAAAATATATCTCTTTTGAAACCTTTAATGAGAAGCATCCTCAGGGATTTTTTTTTTCTTATTTTACTTGAGAATCACACAGTTTATCATTTGAGTATCCATTGACCATATAAGAATTCAGACAAATATCTGCATATTTTAAATGTCTGCCTGAATACTAAGATCATTTGTCAATGTCCTCACTGAATTGTTAGCCAGACAGACTTGTGCATGTTATTTGAGACAGAAAATGAACAGTTTGTGTTGCTATGGTTACAGCCACAGTGAAGATTTATTTATTTATTTATTTATTTATTTATTTATTTATTTATTTATTTGCAGCTACTGTCATTCTTGAGGAGATGGGGTGGGGAAAGATAATTGAAAAAATAAAAATAAAATTTAATCCAGAGTATTAAGGTAGGTTCAGTACTGAAACAAAGCTTTATATGTGACTTTCATTACATAGGTAAAAGACACGATGTATCCATAAATGTAAATAAGTATTAATGGATGCTTCTGTTATACTCCCTTCCTCTAAATTTATGCTGCAATTTGTATCAGTCAAGTCATGGTGATTGGGCTAGCTCAACTAACAGGTTTTGTTAATTAGGACATTCTGACTTAGACCAGCAGAATGAGAAGGTGTTTTCCTCTTACAGAATTATTGATAATATTTTTGTTTTACAGGAATATAGTATCATTTAGGTTGGAAGAGAACTCTCAGGATCATCTAGTCTAACCCCCCATGCTCAAGTGGGATCACCTAGAACAGGTTACACAGGACTGTGTCAAGTCCAATTTTGAGTATCTCCAAAGATAGACTCCATAATCTCTCTGGGCTACAAGTTCCATTGTAGAATAATAGAATTATAAAATATTTTGAGTTGAAAGGTATCCACAAGCTGGATCAATATGTCCAGGTCCTGGTTCCACACAGGAGCACCCAACAATCAAATCATATTTCTGAAAGCATTGTCCAAATACTTCTTGAACTCCATAGTAAGTGTTTTCTTTATTTGAGATGGAATTTCCTGGTTTTCATTTGTACTCATTGCCTCTTGCCCTGGCACAGGGCACCACTGGAAAGAGTCCATGTCTATCTTCTTCACTTCCTCCTACCAGGAGGGAATTTATGCATACTGATAAAGTCCTCCCTGAGTCCCTTCTTTCCCAGGCTAAGCACTCACAGCTCTCACAGATTCTCTTCATCTCCTCTTATGACAGATGTTCCAGTCCTTTCATTATCTTTGTGGCCCTGAGCTGGATTAATTCCAGTAAACATTTTGCTTGTACTTTGCAGGCCAATACTAGACACTACTGAACATGCAACCTCACCAGTGCTGCAGAACCACTTTTGTTGATCTGATGGCAATGCAGCCCAGGATACTGATTTTTTATTTTTATTTATTTATGTATCTATTTATTCTCATAAGAGTGCACTGTTGGTTCATGGTTAGCCTGCTAGTCACCAGAACCCCAAAAATCATCTTAGCAAAGCTGTTTTCCAAACACTATGTACTGATGCCTGGGATTGTTCCTCCCCAGAAACAGGATATTGCAATCGCCTTCATTGAACTTCATAAAATACTTCTTCCAGCTCTGTAGCCTGACAAGGATGCTCTGAATTGCAGAACACTCATGTGGTGCATCAGCCATTCCTGTCATTTTGGAGCATCTGCAATCTGTCTGAGGGTGTCCTCTGCCCCCTTATTGATGCAGGTCATCAACAAAGCTTTAAACGGTATTGGCCTCAGCACTGACATCTGGGATATATCACTAGTGACTTGACTCCAAATGGACTTGGTGGCACAGATCAGCACACTCTGGGTGCAATTACTTAGTTTTAAATCCACCTCACTGTACATGCATATCATCCATACTTTGTCAGCTAGTTTGAGATGATATGGAAAACAGTGTCAGAGACTTTGTATCAAAGATGAGGTAAACAGCATCCCCCACTCTTTTCTTGTCTATTAAGTAAGTCACCTGATGATAGTTATCAGGTTTGTTAAGCATTATTTCCCATTTGTAAATCGATTCTAATCCTAATAACCTTCTTGTCGTTCAAGCTTTTGGAGATGTTTTCCAGAAGGATTTTCTCCATCACCTTCACAAGGACTGCAGTGAGACTGGCTGGTCTATAGTTCCATGAATATTTTTTTCTTGCATTTTTTCACGACAGAAGTGACATTTTCTCTCTTCTTGTTTTCAGGAATGTCTCCCTATCATGAAAACCATTGAAAAATATTAGGAAGTAGCCTCACAATGACATCAACCAGCTCTCTCAGCACTTGTAGGTGCAACTTGTCAGGCTCTATGGGCTTACATGTGTCCACATCATTTAAGTGGTCCTTATCCTAGCCTTACTTCATGGAAGTGAACCTTCCTTGCTCCAGAATTTCCTTCTGCTCTTTGAGGTGGGATTCCCAAAGGCCAGTTTTACTGATGAAGACAGAAGCAAAGAAGACACTGAGTACCTTGCCCTTTTCTATGTCATTTTCCACCAGCTCCCCTTCAGTGGTCCCCAGTCTTTTTGCTGTTCATGGTGTTGTAGAATCCTTTCTTGTTGCCTTTCACATTCATTGCCAGATTCAATTAGATGTGGGCCTTGACTTTACTAACCCCATCCCTAGAAGACAGGGGATATCTATATGTCTCTTGTATTATCTGTACCTGCTTCCACCTCTTGTGCAGTTCCTTTTTATATACATGCATGAATTCAGCTGGGAACTCTGTTCAATCCGTTCAGGCCTCTTACCTAGCTTTCTTGATAGCCTGCTTTTGGGGATGCATTTTTTTTCTTAAGATTTGAGCAGGTAATCTTTGAATATCAACCAGCTCTTGTGGAACCCTGTTCTCTCCAGGGTTGCATCCTTTGGATTCCTCTATGCAGACACCTAGACAGGCTGAAATCTGCTCTCCAGAAATCAAATGTTATTACCTTGTTCCCTCTTCCTAAACTTTACTATCTCATGATCACTGCAGCTGAAGCTATTTCTGATTTTCATGTTTCTGATCAGTTCTCCCTTTTCCCAGGTCTAGCCTTGTACCTCTCCTTGCTAGCTCCTTGATCATCTGATTTCATTTCAATGAGTTGCATAAGGTATCAACCCAAGAAGACTCCCAGATCTCATGACAAAATGTCCTCACTATTATGAAATATTATCACATTACCCAACCTCATGCACTCTAAAGGAACAGACAAGCAGGCATTTGCTTCATCCTCTAGAATAGTTTTAATTTAACCTGTATCCTTTTGAGATACAGGAGAGACTGAGTGTGTAAATCCCTTCAGAAAGTATAAGGTCTTGAAAAATCTCTGCTGCTTTCTCAGGCATTCCTGGTGCTCTAACATACATGTTAAATATAGAAAAACTGTGTACGTAAAGTTGTGTATAGCCCAAGTGAGGCTCCCAACCTGAAACTATCTCATGTCCCCAGTAGCAGGCTTCCATATTCCTAAGTATGAGAAGAAACAAGTTAACAGATTCTTCTATCTCCCACTTCATGTTTTGTTTTCATTCAGTCCAGAAGGAAGTTACAGTCATCTTCTTACCACTCAGCAGTCTTTGGCACATGACCAAAAGGGGCGGGACAGGGCAGGGCAGGGCAGGGCAGGGCAGGGCAGGGCAGGGCAGGGCAGGGCAGGGCAGGGCAGGGCAGGGCAGGGCAGGGCAGGGCAGGGAAGGGAAGGGAAGGGAAGGGAAGGGAAGGGAAGGGAAGGGAAGGGAAGGGAAGGGAAGGGAAGGGAAGGGAAGGGAAGGGAAGGGAAGGGAAGGGAAGGGAAGGGAAGGGAAGGGAAGGGTGTGGTGGTTTTACCATGCTGGGCAGCTAAACCCCACAACCGCTCTCTCACTCCCCCTCCTTTAGATAAGGAGGGGGAGAAGTAAAGCAAAGAACAACTCACGGGTTGAGATAAGGATAATTTAATTAAAGGGAAATAATTATAATAATTAAATAAAGACTACCATGAACTAAACAATTTAACTAAGGGGAAATAAAAGGGAAAGGGGAAAAAGGGAGGAAAACAAACAAACAAAATAAATGAAAGCTATATGGAAGTGCAGAGGAAAGAAATTACTCTCTACTTCCCACAAATGAGCGATGATTGACCATGTCCTTGAAGCAAGGCCTCAACGCACGCAGCCGGTGTTCGAGAGGAGGACCGACGTCCTCCCCTCCCCTCCCCTCTTCTTCCTGTTTCCACCTTTTATTGCTGAGTGTGACACCACATGGTATGGAATATCCCTTTGATTGGTTTAGGTCAGCTGCCCTAGTGATGTTTCTCTCCTCACTTTTTTGCCCACCCCCTAGGAGGGTTAGAGAAAGGCCCAATGCTGTGCCACTGCTGCTCAGCAGTAGACACAACACTGGTGTGATAACACTGCTGTTCCAGCTACAAGTACAGAGTACGGCACTGAATGGACTGCTGCCGGGAAAGTTAACATTCCAGCCAGACCCAGTACAAAGGGAAGGGAAGGGAAGGGAAGGGAAGGGAAGGGAAGGGAAGGGAAGGGAAGGGAAGGGAAGGGAAGGGAAGGGAAGGGAAGGGAAGGGAAGGGAAGGGAAGGGAAGGGAAGGGAAGGGAAGGGAAGGGAAGGGAAGGGAAGGGAAGGGAAGGGAAGGGAAGGGAAGGGAAGGGAAGGGAAGGGAAGGGAAATATGATGTCATTCAAGTTGACAAAAATTTTACCTGTGACAATGAAAAAACAACAACAAGAAGAAAACGCATTTAATATCTGTTGTTGCAATAGAGGGATATTCAACATTGTAAAAAGTATTTATCTTATTTTTTGCAGTCTTCTAAATCCAGACTTTGCTGTGCATTTTTCTCACAGTTTCATAGGAGATCCTAGGTTCTAATCCCATTTTCCTGTGTAACACCTATCGACTCTTTGAAATGTAACCTGACTGAAAAATGCACATCATTAAGGGGTTATGGAATACTTTATATATACATGTATATTAATATATTACATATATATTATATAATATATATATACATATATGTGATATATATATACATGTATATACCAGCTGTATGCTGGACATTTTGTCCAGAAATGTACTGTGAGAGACAGTATTAAAGGCTATGTTGAAATCCCAAAAGATCATGTCTATTGACTTCCCTTGGTCAACTACATAGGTAACCTTGTCATAAAAGGAAATTAAGTTTGTTAAAAAGGACCTGCCCCCTGTGAACCCATGTTGGCTATAATCAGTGACTGTGTTGCCTTTCATGTGTTTTTCAATAACTCCCAGAATAATCTTCTCCATCACTTTAGAAGACACTGTAAAAACAAAGAGTTAGAAAAAATAAAGATAAGATTGCTAATATACAAAATACATGCACACACACACACACACATATATACATATATGTAAGTTGCTGGGAGATTGGAGATTCTATTGTAAGTAATCACAAGCCTGTATCAACTTTGTTTTATATAGCCCTGTAGTATAAGTTCTATCAGCAAATACTGAGGCTCATATACTACCAACAATGTATTTCATGAGAAAATAGGTACAAGGGAAACAGAAAAATAGTTATAAGTGGTGGAATGAAATATTGAGAAAAACATGTGTTTATAGATATAGAGAAAGAAAATTCTAAATGTAATTCAGTTAAAAGTTCAAGTGAGAAATATTCACAGGAACCATCAGTGAAAACTAGAATTAACTTACAATTTTTCAAGAAACAGATGATCTAGAAAGATATTTTCCATTTAAAAGTTATGATGAAACAAAAATCTGCAACTACAATGTGATATCTGATAGAATTCTTTCTATTATTACTGAAAAAGATATTTTATAAAATCTAGTTTAATTATTTTTATTTTTTTTTTTTTTATTTCAAGGCCTTCTGCTTCTGGCTCTTTGAAAAAAATGCAGTAACCTTTATAGCAGGTGACATCTCCTGTTTTATATAGTTTATTTAACATTTTTTTTCTATGGCTCTGCTGCAAGAATGGGAAGGTCTTACCTTATATATAAGAATTTATTGAGCCTGTTTATTAGTCTGGATTTGTGATTATTACAATAGGTAAACTGACAGTCCAAAAAGAAAACAGACCATATGGTTGAAGCATGAATGATCATTTTTCCTGGGGTAATAGGCTCCCTTTGGTGAAAGAATTGGAAAATTATTATTAGTTCATATGGCGGAAAATTATAAATGCAAAGAAAATAAATACATACTCTCATTACTAGATCTTTCAATTACTTATGATGTTCGAAGGTCTAGTAATAAGAAGCTATTAAATACAACTGAGGAGTTAAACTATATAATCTGTTTAATGTTCTTGGTTAGCTGACAAAAATCCTTTTAATTTCTGGCATGTATTTTAAAGTCTTCAACATCTTTGTGTAACAAGTTTATATATCTTTTTTCATTTCTTTTCTTTTCTTTTCTTTTCTTTTCTTTTCTTTTCTTTTCTTTTCTTTTCTTTTCTTTTCTTTTCTTTTCTTTTCTTTTCTTTTCTTTTCTTTTCTTTTCTTTTCTTTTCTTTTCTTTTCTTTTCTTTTTTTTAATGTTCAATAGACCAAAGATCTGAGTTTGACTTGTCAGAAGAATGTGCAGCATTCTAGGTATTATGGATATGTTGCAACTAAATGAAGTTATGCCACTTTCTTCAGGGACAGAAAACTTTTAAGTATGGTTCTAACACTCTACACAGCCACAGAGATCTACAGAAACCTGTAAGAATTCTTCAGGAATATGTAGGAAAAATGAAGAGTATTGTCTTGATGGTTGCACATTGTAATGTGCATGTAATGTGAACAAAAAGTTACAGTTAATGGTTCAAAGTCCAAGTGGAGATCAGTAACAAGTGGTATTCCTCAGTATTGGAACTGGTGATGTTCCTATTCCAAACTCCAAATTCCAAACTAAACATGCAACTTGAATCCATTCCCTCTAGTCATGTCATACCTGTATGACATGTAGTACCTGTGAGAAGAGGCCAACCCTCAGCTCCCCACAACTTCCTTTCAGGTAGTTTCAGGTAGTTGTAGAGAGCATTATGGTCTCCCCTGAGCCTCCTCTTCTCCTGACTAAACAACCCTACTTCCTTCAGCCTCTTCTCATAGGACTTGTGTTCCAGGCCCTTCACCAGCTTCATATCTTTTTTCTGGACATGCTCCATGTCCTCGATGTCTTTGTTGTAGTGAGGGACCCAAAACTGAACACAGTACTTGAACTGTGGCCTCACCAGAGCAGAGTACAGGGGACCATCACTTCTCTGGTCCTGCTGGCTACACTATTCCTAATACAAGCCAGGATGCTGTTGGTCATCTCGGCCACCTGGGCACAGTGTCAGCTCATGACCAGGTGAGTATCAGTCAGCACCCCCAGATCCTCTTCCTCTGCACAGCTTTCCAGCCACTCTGCTGCAAGCCCGTAGTGTTGCATAGGGTTGTTGTGGCCAAAGTGCAAGACCCAGCACTTAGCCATGTCGAACCTCATCCCATGGAACTCTGCCCATCAACCCATCCTGTCCAGATTCCTCTGCAGGGCCTTCCTACTGTCCAGCAGGTTGACGCTTCCCCTCAACTTGGTGTCGTCTGCAAACTTACTGAAGGTGCACTCAATTCCCTTATCCAAGTCATCAATAAAGATATTAAAGAGGATGGATCCCCAACACCAACCCCTGGGGAGCATTATTGGTGACCAGTTGCCAGCTGGATCCCACTGTGTTCACCACCACTCTCTGGGCCCAGCCATCCAGACAGTTTTTAACACAGTGAAGACATGGGCTGCCATCTTCTCCAGGAGAATACTATGGGAGACTCTGTCAGAGGCCTTGCTGAAGTCTAGGTAGACTACATCAACAGAATTTCCCTCATCCATTAGGCAGGCCACCTGATCATAGAAGGAGATGAGGTTGGTCAGGCAGGATGTGCCTTTCACGAACCCATACTGACTGGGCTTTATTCCCTGGCTATCTTGCATATGCTGTGTGACTGCATTCAAGTTGACCTGTTCCATCACCTTTTCTGGCACCAAGATCAGGCTGACAGATCTGCAGTTCCCCAGGTCCTCCTTACAACACGTCTTACAGATGGGCATCACGTTAGCATGTTTCCATTATCTGTGAATTCCCTTGAGGACCATGACCATTGATTGATGACGGAAAGTTGCTCAGCATTCCTGTTCACCAGATCCTTGGGTGGATCCCATCTGGCCCTATGGACTTGTGACAGTCCAGGTGGAGCAGCAGGTCTACTGTTTCCACCTGAACTGTGGGGGGTTCTTCTGCTCCCCATCACAGGCTTCCAGGTCAGGAGGCTAAGTACCCCAAGTGGGGGTACTTACTCAAGATAAGTGGCCTGGCTAGTAAAGACAGATGCAAAGAAGGCTTTAAGAACCTCAGTAGTCTAAGAACCTCAGTCTGAGTCTAAGCCTTTTCCTTATCCTCAGTAGTAGTGTTCTACCCTGTGTCCAGTAAAGGATGGGTATCCTTCTTGGCCCTCTTACCGTTAATGTATTTGTAGAAACATTATTTATTATCCTTTACCATAGTGGCCAGGTTGAGCTCATGCTGGGCTTTAGCCTTCCTGATTTATTTCTCTGCATATGCTGGAAACTTCCTTGTACTCTCCCCAAGTTGCCTGTCCCTTCTTCCAACACACATAGACTCTTTTTCTCACATATACACAGTAAAAGTTCCCAGTTCAGTCATGCCAGCTCATCTTACAGCACATGGGGACAGCCTGCTCATGTGCCTTTAAGACTTCCTTCCTGAGGAGGATGCAGCCTTCCTGGACCCCTCTGCCCTTCAGGACTGACACCCAAGAGACCTTCCTTACCAGTTCCTGAACAATTCAAAGTCTGCCCTCCGGAAGTCCAATACAGTGGTTTTACTGGTCCCCTTCCTGGCTTCTCCAAGAATAGAGAACTCTACCATTTTGTGGTCACTCTGCCCAAGACAGCTTCCAACCACCACATTTCCCACCAGTCCTTCTCTGTTTGTGAACAGCAGGTCTAGCAGAGCACCCCCTCTAGTAGGCTCACTAACGAACTGAGTCAGGAGGCTGTCTTCTACACAGTCTAGGAACATAATAGACTGCTTCCTCAGCACTGTGTTGTATTTCCAGTATATGTCCAGGAAGTTAACGTCCCCCAAGAGAGCAAGTGCTGGCGATTGAGTGACTTCTGCCAGCTACTTATAGAATGCCTTATCCATCTCTTCATCCCAGTTTGGCAGTCTATAACACTCCCCCCACACCATGATGTCCACCATCTTGGACAATCTTCCGATCCTTATCCATAGGGATTCTACTTTATCATTCCCAACCCTGAGCTCAGCATTTCAACATTGAAACACTCTCTAATCAAGAGAGCCAAACCACTGTCTCTTCTTAGTTGCCTGTCTTTTCTGAAGAGCTTGTAGACATCCATTGTAGCACTCCAGTCATGGGATTGGTCCCACCATATTTCAGTGATGGCAGCTAGGTCATAGTTTGTCTGTCACACAATGGCTTCTACCTCCTCCTGTTTGTTCCTCATGTAGCGTGTATTAGTGTAGATGCACTTCAGTTGCACAATTGCACTCCCAACCTCAGCATTGCTCCCCCAGGCTCATCAAGCTCCATTTCATCCTTGTCCCCCTTTGTACCTGGATTAAAGCCCTCTCAATGAGCCCTGCCAGCTCCTGGGCTAGAAACCATTTCCCCCTTTGAAACCCACCTGCAGATATCAGACCAGGTAAATCTCCCTATGGTCAAAAAAAAAAAAAAAAAGCAAATTACTGTGATGGCATGAGCCTCTCAGCCATCTATTGATCAGCTGGGACTTCCAGGTCCACTTGTTATTCCTCCCTGTCCCTGAAGGGATAGAGAAAAACACCACCTGTGCTCCCACTCCATCCACTAAAAACCCTAATACCTTGAAATCCCTTTTGATAGCCTTCAGACTTCTCTCAGCAATTTCATTACTGCCAGCCTGAATTATCAATAGTTGGAGGGGAAAACTAGGCCGAGAAGTTTCCTGGTAATTTCCCAGACCCAGGCCCCAGGTAGGCAAAAGATTTCTCCTTTGGTAGGGTCTAGCTGACATATGGGGCCCTCTGTTCCCCTCAGAAGGGAGTTGCCTACAACAATTACACTTCTTTCCTTCTTGGTAGAGGAAGTCTTGAGGGGTGGAGTAGACTTCCTTGCCCTAGACAGCCTCCTGTGTGGACATTACCCTACTTCCTCACCACCCTGTCCCTTGAGCTCCAGGGCCTCAAACCTAATGTGCACCTGGGGAGGAGAGTTGGGTAGGGAGGGGATTCACCTGTGATGCCGATCAGGGACCTGTTTCCATTCCTCTCCATCTGTTAGGTCCCCTATCTCTGCCTGACAGCTACAAGGCAGGGTGTCCATCAGTATTTGGGGTATATCACCCCAGTGTCTTTCTTTTAGTCATAGCAGGAATTTACACCATCAGTTTAACTCCTGCTCACACTCTCTGATAGTCCTTAATTTTCCCACGTCCTCCTTGAGTGGGCTGAGAACAGCCCTGAGAAGAAGGACCTGGGGGTGTTGGTTGATGAGCTGCTCAACATAATCTGTCCATGTGTGTTTGCATCCCAGAAAGCCAACCATATCCTGGGCTGCATCAAAAGAACTGTGGCCAGCAGGTCAAGGAATGTGATTCTTCCTCTCTTCTCTGCCGTCATGAGACCCCACTTGGAACACTGTGTTCAGCTCTGTGGCCCCAGTACAAGAAGGGCATAGACATATTAGAACAAGTCGAGAGGAGGGCCGTGAAAATGATTAAAGGGCTGGAACACCTCTCCTGTGAAGAGAGGATGAGCGAGTTGGGATTGTTCAGCCTGAAAAAGAGAAAGCTCCAGGGACAGCCTTCTCTCCAGAGAGAATAAGGCTCTGGTGGCCTTCCAGTACTTAAAGGGGACCTACAGGAAAGCTGGGGAGGGACTCTGACAGGGAATGTAGTGACAGGACAAGGGGGAATGGCTTTAGACTAAAATGGCTAGATGTAGCTTAGATATAAGGAAGGAATTCTTTACTTTGTGGATGGTGACGCACTGGAACAGATTTCCCAGAGAAGCTGTGGATGCCCAGTGTTGAACACTTGGAAGTGTTCAAGGCCAAGTTGGATGAGGCTTTGAGCAACCTGGTCTAGCTGAAGGTGTTCCTGCCCATGGCAGAGAGGGGGAATTAAATGATCTTTAAGGTCCCTTCCAATCCAAGTCATTCTGTGATGCTATAATCTGTTAATTTCCACAAATTCACTTTTTTTTTTTTTTTTTCTCACTAATTTTTTATACAACTTATATCTTTGAAAACAGTATCATGTACAATTCACAGAGTAGGAAAATTTCTGCCCAGGCTTGCAAAATGTGCAGTGTCTCATCCATACCATTTCATTCAGGAGATGTTCTTGCCTTCTGTTTCTAATAACAAATATATTCCCCCATCTTGTCTAGTCAAGCTTCATTGTTCCTGCTGTCAAGTGGATCCTTTGCTGAACAGCATGCCCACCTCTACCAAATTGAAATGAAAGAAGGGATAAAAATATTCTACAGAATCATTCAGATTGGAAGTGATGGATGCTTTTCTTAAACTAAATTTTCTTTTTGTTTGTAACTTCACTCCACCAGAGTTTTAACTCGAAGGAATAGCCTTGAGGTCCCTTTCCAGAGGGAAATAAAACAAAGAAACAAACAAAAATAGATTTTTTCCTTGTTTTCTGTCACTCTGTTTCTCACTTGTTGTGTACATTTTTTTAAATGAGTATATGGTTATATAGGATTTTCACTGTTTTCCTCTGACAGTAAATGTTCTTCACTTGAAATTGCATGCTTTTCCATATCTCATGTGAATCTCATTTTAATTGGTAAAAATATTTTCCATTTTATACACTATCTCAGTTCTCTACAACTATTCAACTACTTTCACCAAGAAAGATTAGAACTTAATTAAAGTGAAGTATACTGCAGTCCTCCTGAGGGGTGGGGGTGATGGTGGTGGTGTTATATATACATATAATAATTAAAATAATAATAATAATAAATAAAAGCACAATATCTGTCCAAGGTATGTTGTTTTGTTTTGTTTTGTTTTAAAAGAAGTTTAGTTTTGTTGTAGCTGTTGTTAATATTTATATATGCTTTATGCAGATGTGTTGCCTTTAAGGAATCGGAGATATCAAAATTCACAGAACAATGGAATAATATAACTGAATATGAAATCTATATGGCATTTCTGAAGCAGCAGGCACTTCCCTAGCTCAGGCTAGTTCACAGTACAGGTCTACTCAGCCTTCAAAGTAAATCTTGTAAATAGTTGATTTATCTTTGCAGGGGTGGTCATTTATTTCTTTGTTTGTTTTCAGTCCTGTCACCAGTTCTGCTCTCACTAAGCAAGCAACCTCCTATCATCTTCAGTGAAAGCAAAAGTAACAGCACCCATGCCTACAGTATGTGTTAGAAAGATACTATTCAAGATTGTTTTGACCTATTTCTACCTACCTGTGTCATCTGTCACTTGGTCCTTTCACCCCTGTGAAACACTATAGACTTCCCCCTTGGATTGGAATAAATAGATTGCATTCAGTCAATAAATCATGCTACACATAGGATACTATCAGTACCTGAATAGGTCACTGTTAAAGACTGTAAGAAGATGATCATGAACTCCATGTCTCAGTTAGATTGTGATTGGTAGAAAGAAACAAACAAAGAAACAAACAAAAAATAGTTCCTCCCCAGCCTGTTCCTGTGGAATATCTGTCTTGTCTAATCACTGCTTAATGTTGCATTTGAAGGATGTATTTTTCACCTAGTTCAATGAAGATACATCTGGACAGATGGTCTTCCCTTGTTCAACCAGGTAACTGTGCAACTAGTCCTATTTACCTAAAACTAATAACAGCAAAATACTTCACACATTTATTTATGTCTATGTGTAAATTTTACATAGCATCTAATGTTTTACCAATGATTTTGTGAATCTATAGCTTATGCTAAGAACCTAGTTTGAGAAATCTGGAACGGCTTGATTGTAAAAAGGTTTGTATCTTCATGGTTATTGAAATAACTACACAAAGTTAGCCATGTAATAAAAATAAAATAAAATACAATTTTAACAATCATGAGCTGGAAAAGCTTCTGAAAAGTTTAAAAACATCAGACTGCATTTTCAGACTATGTTATAGAGTTTCAGAAAAGAAAGTCAAGATCAGGTGTGCTAGGAACTATTCTTCCACATTTCAACACTGCATTTGCATTATCTTCAAGCACAGACTTGCAAGACAAGTATGTCTGGCCAGATGTACTTTTGAAAGAGTGAAAAGTCCCAAAGGAGCAACAGTTCAGTGCAGACATTGTTGCAAGGTTCTCAAATTCCTGGATTATGCTATTTCTAGTTTCTACAAGTGTTGATCAGAGATCAGAGTTTTCCCATTGTGCAAAGCCATTTTACACCCATATGAAAGACCTTATTTCACAAATGAACAAGCCAAAGGTTTAGCTTATTTGAGTATCTGAAAGAGATCCAAAATGGATTTAATTGAGTATTCATTTCACACAACTTTAGCCAACTGATTTGCTTAAATAAATTGATCCTATGAGTAACAGTATGTGTATATGGATACTTAATAACAAATTGCCTCTTAACAGTGTCCTGCACAAAGTAGCAACAGAAGGATGTAAGACTAATTTATACCCTAACACACAACAGTTTTACAATACAATATATGTATTTCTGAAGTACCACATAATATATACATTTTACAGCATGTCAAGAGGTTGTTATCTTCACCTACTGAGGCACCAGGGTGCTAGAATACCTATTTGTATTATCTACTAGCCATATAGATCATCTTTCTTCTAGCCACACTTCAACATTCTCAGTGCTTTTTCCCTCTTACACTGCAGGATTTAATAACAGATTATCATTTACTTACTGTCAGTGCAGTTCTGAATTTCCACCCCCCCTACAGATATTTTCAGTCCTCATGGTGGAGCAGTGCAGCAGCTTCTACCTAGTGTGTCAGCCCAGGACATAATAATTTTTGCAAGGGAGTGCATGAAAATGCATTTCTGACATGTTCTGCTCTCATCATCATCTTCTGTTACTTTAAGTTAACTAGACTTCACAGATGACTGCAACCTAATGGGACTAAATAAAGACCTCAGTCTTTTTCTGCTTCGTGGGAGAAAAAAGAGAATTGTCCTCAGTAATGATATTACTGTTCCTCATACCAAATGCATAAGTATTGCAATTGTTCTGTTTCTATACTTGCTATATAATCTACTCTGGACAAAAGGTTCCTGTACTTTAAAAAAAGTGGAAAGAATATCTTCCTCCAAACATTCCTCACTTGTTTGGGTGGTGGGTTCATCTTGGTCAGCCATCAGACACCAACCCAGCCTTTCTCTCACTTCTCTTCCTCAAACATGGCAAGGTGAGTAGATAAGGTGAAGAATTTTGTGGGTTCTCCAGTACAAGAGACATGAACATACTGAAAAGAGTCCAGCATAGGGCCACAAAGATGATCACAGGACTGGAGCACCTCTGCTGTGAGGAGAGGCTGAGAGAGCTGGGACTGTACAGCTTGGTGAAGAGGAGGCTTGGGGAGGATCTCATCCATGTATAAATACCTGAACAGAGGGTGCCAAGAGTATGGAACCCAGCTCTTTTCAGTAGCGCTCAGTGCCAGAACAAGAAGCAATGAGCACAAACTGAAACACAAGAGCTTCCATCTAAATAACAGGGAGCAATTCTTTACAGTGTGGTTGATGGAGCAATGGAACAGGTCGCCCAGAGAGATAAAAATATTCTATCATGGGATTTCCATGGGTCACAGCCTTTAAAGACATATCTACCTGCTCCAGTATGGGTTCCTCCATTGTCTACAGAACAGATGTCTGCTCCACCATGGTTCTTTCCATGTGCATCAGGAGATTCTGCTCTGGTGCTTGCAGTACCTACTTCCCTCCTTTTTTGTTTGTCTTTGGTGTTGACAGGGCTAGTCCTCTTTTGTATTATTAATAATATATATATTTTTTTCTCTCACTGCTCACTCTGCCATGTAGCATTTTATTTTTTCTTACAAGATTTTCAGAAAGATGCCACAGATGGCATCTTTCTGATGTGCCCCATGACACAAGGGTCAGTTGTGGCATTGGCTGGAACTGGCTCAAAGGGACAAGGCCTGGCATAGTATTAGGTATAAAAATACAGAGCTTTTTGTCAAATTGTTTGAAGTAGCAGTAAGTGAATGTGAGAAGGAAGTGGGAAAGACAGATAGGATATGAAACATAAAAAGGTGTAACTAAAGGAGTCGGAGCAAGAACCAGGAGGAAGAGCAATAATTTTTTATTGGCTGATAAAGGTTTGGAGCTATAAGTAACTTCTGTAACACTTGTTTTGTTTCTCCCAATGGGTTTTGTGCATTTACTGCAAATATAAAATAACAGATTTTAAAATAGAGAGCTGTGTTTTCCCTTTCTGTTTTAATATCTTTTATTTTTAACCTCTTTGATAATGACATTTCTTCTTTGTAAATTCATCCTGACTACACATATCACTGTATTATTCTTCATGTATTTGGGAATGTTTTTCAGGGATTGATGTGAGGCTGACTAGACTCCAGTTCTCAAAATCTTCCTTCTTGGCCTGACTGGCAATGGGAATGACATTTGCTTTCTCTGAATCCTCAAGAAAATCCCCCACCCACACAAATTGTCAACTACAAGCAAGAGTTGCCTTGCAATTATATTGGTCAGCTCCATTGGCACTCAAGAGTACATCTTGACAGATCTCTGGACTTGTGTAATTTCAGCTTGCTTTGGACACTCTCCAGCACTTCAATGTCTTTTTTTGTAGTGAGGGACCAAAACTGAACTCAGTATTCAAGGTGCAGCCTTACCAGAGCCAAGTACAGGGGGATAATCACTTCCCTAGTCCTGATGGTCACTCTATTTCTCATACAAGCCAGACTGTTTTTGGCTTTCTTGGCTATCTGAGCATGCTGCTGGCTCATATTCAGCCACCTATCAAACAATAAACATCTACAAGTCATTTTCTGCAGTGTAGCTTTCCAGCCACTCTTCCCCCAGCCTGTAGCATTGTATACCATTGCTGTGCCCAAGTTCAGGACCCAGCACTTAGCCTTGTTGAGCTTCATACGGATGGCCTCAGCCCATCGATCCAGCCTATCCAGATCCTCCTGCAGAGCCTTCCCACCTGTGAGCAGATCGACACATGCACATAACTTGATGTCATCTATAAACTTACTGAGGGTGTACTCAATCCCCTCATCCAAATTATTGATAAAGATATTGAAGAGAACTGGCCCCAATACTGAGCCCTGGAGGACATCAGAAGTGACTGGCCTCCAAGTGGGTTTCACTCCATTCAGCATTACACTTTGGGCTGGCCACACAGTCAGTTTTTAACCTGACAAAGCATACACCAGTCCAGGCCATGAGCAACCATTTTTTTTTTTGGAGAATGCTGTAGGAAATGGTGTTAAAAATCTCACTGTTGTCTACTATTAGACGACATCCACAGCCTTTCACTCATCCACTAAGCTTGTCACCTTGTCATAATAGATCAGGTCCATCAGGCAGGACCTACCTTTCATAAAGCCAGACTGACTGGACCTGATCACCTGCTTGTCATATAATTGCTGCTTGATTGCACTCCAGATAATCTGCTCCATGAGTTTCCCTGGCACAGAGGTCAGACTGACAGGCCTGTAGTTCCCTGGGTCTTCCTTCCAGCCTTTCTTGTATATAGACTAGCTTCCAGTCAACCTGGACCTCCCCTGATAGGCAGGACTGCTGAAAAATAATGGAAAGCATCTTGGCGAGCACTTCTGCTGGCTCGCTCAGTACCTGCAGGTGGATCCCATCTGGCCCCAAGAACTTACATGCATCTAAGTTCTTTAGCAGGTCACTAACAATTTCCTCATTGATTATGGGGCCTTCATTCTGCTCCCCATCCTTATCTTAGGGTACCTCCAGGTACCCTAGCTCACTAAGTTATCTTTAGGCACCCTATCTCAGAGAGCTAGGTACCTGGAGAATCACTGGTCTTGCTACTAAAGACTGAAGCAAAGAAGGTATTAAGTACCTCAGCGTTTTCTCCATCTCTTGTCATCATCTTTCCCTCCACATCCAATAAAAGATGTGTAGTACTTGTTTGTAAAAACATTTTTTATTGTCTTTAACAGCAGTAGACAGATTGAGCTCCAGCTGGGCTTTGGCCGTTCTAGTTTTCTCCCTGAGAAACCTCACAACATCTTTGTAGTCCTTCTGAGTGGCCTGCCCCTTCTACCAAAGGTCATAAATAATCTTTTTCTTCCTGAGCTCTAGCCACAGCTCTCTGTTCAACCAGGCCAGTCTTCTTCTGTGCTGTTTCATCTTTTAGCATGTACAGACATCTTGCTTTCATGTCTTTAGGATTTCCTTCTTGAAAAGTGTCCGGCTTTGCCCCTCAGGACTACCCTCCCAAGAGACTCCACAAACTAGTCTGCTAAATAGACCGAGGTGATAGTTCTGTTAATACCTCCACCACCACACCACTCCCCCCAGCAGGTCCAAGAATCAAAAAATATTTTTTCATTGCTATGCTCAAGATGGCCTCTAGCCTTCACATCACCCACAAATCCTTCTCTGTTCACAAGGCCAAGTGGGGCAGCTTCCCTAGTTGACTCACTCACAGGCTGTCAGGCATTTATCTTCCATGCACTCCAGGAAACCTCCTACATTTTCCTTTCTCTTGTTGTATATTTCCAGCAGACATCTGGTAAACTTCCACCCATTCTCCTTAACATGTCAAAGTCTGCCCTGTGGAAATCCGTGGTGACAGTTCTGCTAACCCCTCCCCTTAATTGGTTCCTAACCTAATTGTCATCCACTGGTTTTCCTCACTGATTTCCATTCATAACAGTTCCATAGAAAACAGGTATATGTGTAATCCATACACTTCCTGTGGTTTCCTATTGGAGAGTTCAGAAGGTGTCTGTTCAGCTATGTGGGTTTTGTGGATTCTAATCTTAAGCATATGCATCTCACATGACTGAGTCTCTGTAGGGAACTACAACATCATAGAATCCCATTGAAGTGCTGATACACCCTAATCGTGTGGTTGTGTTTTGCTGGATTCCCATGCTGTGGGGAACAAAAAAGCCAATCATATGGTACACAGCACCTGTAAAAGAAATAGAAATCTTCGGATCATTTGATTTGTTCATTCACTGATGTGGATCCATTACCAATGGAATATCAATACGGTTTAAGAGAAACCAAACCAACCAACCAAACAAACAAACAAACAAAACAGTCAGAAATAAACTGATCTTGATGACGCATGTTTTTCCATTAAGAACAAGATTAGAGATAATTGGTATGTTTTCTATGGTTTGCTAGCTACCTGCTGCACCCAAGGTCAGCATCTAGAATTACCTTTCAGCTTCATTTGAGAATTCACAGCTTCTGGTGACAGAAGACTTAGCACATAGTCTTTGCACATTTGTCTTTGCTGAGGGAAGGGCTTTCTGATATGGGTGTCTCATGCAGCATCCCTCCTGATACCATACCTCACAGTACCCTTCTGGACAAATTGTACAACAGTTTGCACTATGGTGGGTGATGAACTGGCTTGATGGTAGAGCTCAAAGAACTGTAGTGAAAGGGTCTATATCTGGCTGACAGGTGATTGCTAGCAATGTTCCCAGGGGCTCATTTCTAAGGCCAGTCCTTTTCAACATTTTTATCAATGATTTGAATGCAGTAGTTGAATGCATCTTCAGTATGTTTGTTGATTGTATTAAACTGTGAGGTGCTGTTGATGATCTGGATGGATGAGAAGCCTTGCAGAGGGATCTAAATACCTTGGAAAAAGACTGCAGTTGAAAAGAACCATCACCAATGCATATATTTGGTGCACTAAATTAAGACCATGCTTAGAATACTACAACTATAAAATCTGCAGAACATCAGATCCACATTGCTCTGCAGACTTGTTTGTTAGAAGCATTCAATTGTGAAAGAAAACAGTACAGATGTTTTAATTAAGCAGTGTAAGATTTCAGCTTGCATTAGTCTTGATTTTAACTTCTGGACAACTTCTGGTTGAATTTATTTTTTTTTAACAATAATAATAAAAAAATCTCTCTCTGGTTGGAAAATACTCTAAAAGGAGTATTTTCATATACTCCAACATGAGAGAAGGGCAGGGCAGGGCAGGGGAAGGGGAAGGGGAAGGGGAAGGGGAAGGGGAAGGGGAAGGGGAAGGGGAAGGGGAAGGGGAAGGGAAAGGGAAAGGGAAAGGGAAAGGGAAAGGGAAAGGGAAAGGGAAAGGGAAAGGGAAAGGGAAAGGGAAAGGGAAAGGGAAAGGGAAAGGGAAAGGGAAAGGGAAAGGGAAAGGGAAAGGGAAAGGGAAAGGGAAAGGGAACGGAAGCTTTTGATTCTTGGACTTGTGGCTGCCGGGGTGGTGGTGGTGGAGGTGTTATCAGGACTACCACCTTGGTCTGTTTAGCAGACTGTTGTTGTTGTTGTTGTTTGTTTTAATGTTAGACTTGCCAGTGCTAGGTCAATATTTGTACTTGATGATCTTAAGGGTCTTTTCCAACAAAAATGAGTCTATGATTCTATGATCTGTGTCCCAAATTTCTCTCACAGTATCATAGAACAGTTGAATTTAGAAAGGTGCCTCTTGATGTCATAAAATCCTACATCCCTGCTCAAGCAGGGTCACCTACCAGGACAATGTCCAGAC